>NW_026556203.1:0-40021 GCF_029017545.1 Prosopis cineraria | reverse complement strand
TTCTAAAAACATTTTAGGTCATCAACATTCTGAAGCTTTTTATCTATAATAAATTGAGAAAAATATAGGTGTTTTGCTTCTTAAAAGAAATATGGAATGACAATGAGTAGACCCATGGTGTGTGGAATCTATTTTCTGTCATTCTGCATAAATTTGTATTTCAAGTTACGAAAATGTTTTAAAAATAGTGATAATAAATAATGACAATTATAATAAGGATCTCAATTAATTCTCAAAAAAAAAAAGTGCTCAATGTTGTAAAAAATAAAAATAAAAATGAGAAAATGGGGTAACACGGCCGGGTCGAGTTGACTCTGGAGCCTCTCACCCAGCCATCTACTCGCGACTCACGATTCCCAGGCGGTTTCGGCCTCTCCTCCTTCTCCGATCAAACTCCGATCTTACAAACGCACCTGAAGTTTTCTTCTTTGTTCCGAGAAAAGATTGCGATTCCTCAGAATGTTGCTCTCTGAATTCTGAGAAACCTTCGGAGATATTAGCCTTCACCATTAGCTGCTTGTTTTTCTGATTCCGATTCGTCCCGTCACATATGTTATCTCATATCGTTAGAATGAAAAGCTCTTGCTCATCATTTCTTTTGTTATAACCCAGATGGTAAATTTAATTAAATTCAATTATTTCTTGCTCTTCTCTTTACTAAGTAAATTTTCAGATAATAATTTTCTTCTTCTTGAACTTCGAACCGCAATACCGAGATCATAAATTCAATTAAATTCATTATTTTTTTTGGCCCCTCCTCATGTTTGAATAGTTATTTTCCATTTGTTTTCCTGGTTATGCTAGAGATATTAGTAGCTGCTGAGAATTTCAGCTTGAGATTCATGTATTTTTTTGTCCTGCGTTTAGTATGGATATATGGATTAACTTGATTACCTGGAGAACACACACTTTGGAAAATAAACACTTTTAAATTTGTTGCTTTTGGTTTGGGTTGATCAGATGCTAATTGCTAGCACCAAGCTAATAGAGCTTCAGGAAAGATGTGAAGGAAGAGAACAAAAGAATCTAAGTGCTTGTTGCTCTCTGAAGCAGTTATTAATCTCCAAATGTTGCCCTTTTTTTCAGATGTTTTTGGAACTCCTTATATCTTTGCTTATAGGAACTCTTAGTTATTGGGTAACCACTTTCAATTAACTATTCTCTTAACAGTATACTATCCTCTCAAATTCCATCTTACAATAATCATCCCTTGATATCTCCTAATTCCTAAACACTTAAGTGTTAATCCTTGGCTGTTGTTGGGATGTCTTTCTTCTCTTGGTTTCCAGGACAAGGCCTCGCTTTGCACCTTCTTCCTTGGCAACGCACTCATAAAGTTTTTTTTTTTTTTTTTTAAGTTGCAGCTACTGCAAACAGCAAAGGAGTTTGCTTTTATTTTTGTAGTTGCTATTTGTTCTTTCTATACTTTTTATGGCATGATTTTAATCCTCACAGTAGAGCCTATCAATTGAACTCCCCTACCCCTCTTTTCCCATCCTTTCTATAGAATGGGCAAAAGATACATCGGATTGTTGAAACATCTCAGAGTTACAAAAATAGTCACGATTTGGTAATATATATGACAGACATCCCTGAAAAGTAGCAGAATTGATACAAAACATAGTCCAGGTCACAGTAGCAGATTGATCACATACTTGATCAACAGCTGCAATAAACATAAGGTTAGCTCCATTTTTTGGAGAGGACAGGTCAAATGTATCATAGCTGTAATGTTTTCTTCTTTTGCTTCTTGCTGGCATGTTTCAAAATTTCTCTCTTGCTCATCATCAATAGAATTGTTTCAAACTGCCTCTATACACACCTGTAAGACCATCTCAATGATATAGGTTATTTTTTCCCTTAAACGTCTCCCATCTGTCTTTCTACTTGTCTTTATTCTGACATGGCTTACGCATTTTAAATTTTCTGGCTATACTATTTACAGCTCTGAAATCTGGGCAGCAGTTTTCCTACAGAAGTGCACACCTTGATCACTGGAACAGGGAAAGCTCTTAGATTTCTGGATATGTTATAATTGTGGGACTTTTATTCCTTGGACTCAGCATTCTTTCAGATGTGAGTGGAGGATTTCTGTTTTGGATAAATATTTGAACTAATGGCTCCAATTCGCTCCACCGGATTTGTTGATCCTGGTTGGGATCATGGCGTTGCTCAAGACGAGCGGAAGAAGAAGGTTAGATGTAATTACTGTGGAAAAATAGTTAGTGGTGGCATATACAGATTAAAGCAGCATCTAGCACGAGTTTCTGGGGAAGTAACATATTGTGAAAAGGCTCCAGAAGAAGTCTACCAAAAAATGAAGGAAAACCTTGAAGGATGCCGTTCCAATAAGAAACAAAAGCAAGTTGAGGCACAAGCATATCTGAAGTTCCATTCTAATGATGAGGAAGATGAGGAAGAGCGAGTTGGGTATAGAAGCAAAGGGAAGCAGTTGATGGTTGATAGAAATGTTTCTGTAAATTTAACTCCTCTTAGATCATTGGGATATGTTGACCCAGGTTGGGAGCATGGCACTGCTCAGGATGAGAGAAAGAAGAAAGTCAAGTGCAATTACTGTGAAAAAGTTGTTAGTGGAGGTATAAATCGGTTTAAACAGCATCTGGCAAGGATTCCTGGAGAGGTAGCACCTTGTAAACATGCTCCTGAGGAAGTTTATCTTAAGATGAAAGAGAATATGAAATGGCATCGCACTGGAAGGAGACATCGACGACCTGAGGCCAAGGACTTTCCAGTTTTCTATTCAAAGTCAGATAATGAAGAGGAAGAAGATGAGCAAGGTGATGATGCACTGCATCATTTGAACAAGGAAACTCTGTTAGATGTTGACAAGAGATTATCTAAGGATTTAAGAAAGAACTTTAAGGGTTTGTCGCCTAGCAGTGGTCCTGAGCCAGTATTAAGAAGATCAAGATTGGATTCTGTTTATCTGAAATTGCCAAAGAACCAGACACCTCAAACTTACAAACCACTAAAAGTTAAGACAGGCCCCACTAAAAAATCACGCAAGGAAGTTATTTCAACAATTTGCAAGTTCTTTTATCATGCAGGGGTTCCTTTACAGGCTGCAAACTCCATATACTTTCACAAGATGCTGGAAGTAGTTGGTCAATATGGACAAGGACTGGTATGCCCTCCAAGCCAACTAATTTCTGGTCGGTTTCTTCAGGAGGAAATCAACACAATTAAGAATTACCTAGTTGATTATAAGGCTTCTTGGGCATTTACTGGTTGTTCTATAATGGCAGATAGTTGGAGAGATACCCAGGGTAGGACTTTAATTAACTTTCTGGTTTCTTGTCCTCATGGTGTTTATTTTGTTTCTTCAGTTGATGCCACTAATGTTGTAGAAGATGCATCAAATTTATTTAAGCTTCTAGATGAAGTGGTGGAAGAGATAGGCGAGGAAAGTGTAGTGCAGGTATTCTGTTCTTTTTAATCTTGTGGTATCCTCCCTCATTCTCAATGTCATCTATCTAGTAGCAGTTATTTATCCTTTTTTTTCTTTTCTCCCCCTTTTGATATAGGTAATTACTGAAAATACTCCCAGCTATAAAGCTGCTGGGAAAATGCTTGAAGAGAGGAGAAGGAACTTATTCTGGACCCCATGTGCTGCCTACTGTATTGATAGGATGCTTGAAGATTTTGTGAAGATAAAATGTGTTGGAGAGTGCATGGAAAAGGGCCAAAAAATTACAAGGCTCATATACAATCAAATATGGTTGTTAAATCTTATGAAGAGTGAATTTACTCAGGGACAGGAGCTTCTAAAGCCAGCTGGCACCCGCTGTGCCTCTAGCTTTTCTACATTACAAAGCTTGCTGGATCATCGAGTTGGTCTTAGAAGAATGTTTACATCAAACAAATGGCTTTCATCTAGGTTCTCAGGCACGATTGAAGGGAAGGAGGTGGAAAAAATTATTTTGAATGTTACATTCTGGAAGAAAATGCAGTATGTCAGGAAGTCAGTAGACCCAATAATGCAAGTACTTCAAAAGCTTTTCAGTGGCGAATGCTTGTCAATGCCATATATATACAATGACATGTGCAGGGCGAAACTTGCAATCAAAGCCATTCACAGTGATGATGCTCATAAATATGAACCATTCTGGAAGGTGATAGACAATCACTGGAACTCTCTTTCTATCACCCTCTTTATTTGGCTGCCTACTTCTTAAATCCATCATACCGGTATCGTCCGGATTTTGTGGCGGTATGTGAGAATGTTGAATATTTTTTATTGGAAGCAAATTTTTTCTTCATTTTTTCACCTGAAGTAAATATTTGTTTTATATGACTAGCATTCTGAGGTGGTACGTGGACTCAATGAATGCATCGTGCGGCTGGAGCCAGATAACATGAGACGGATTTCAGCATCAATGCAGGTTAGATATCCTTGGTGATATTCTTGTATGATGACAAAGCTACTAGAAACGTCCTTAGTTACTGTCATTTTTACGTTTTCCAGATTTCTGATTATAATTCTGCGAAGGCTGATCTTGGAACTGAACTGGCAATCAGCACTAGAACAGAGCTTGAACCAGGCAAACTGCTGCATTTTCTTCTAAAAGCTTCACATACAGATTCCTTTATATGCATGGATAGATATGCATGATTATTTTCATTAGATTAGCTTTGTGTTGATTTGTTCTTCTGTTCTACATCCCCAGCTGCTTGGTGGCAACAACATGGAATAAGTTGCTTAGAACTGCAAAGAATAGCTGTGCGCATATTAAGTCAGACAAGCTCATCCTTTGGGTGTGAGCATGATTGGAGTATATATGATCAGATACACAGTAAAAGGCAGAATCGTTTATCCCAGAAGAAACTGAATGATCTCATCTATGTTCACTACAACTTGCGACTTAGAGAATGCCAGTTAAGAAAAAGGTCCAAGGACTCGAGCTCTGTCTCTGTTGACACTGTCCTGCAAGAGACTTTGCTTGAGGATTGGATATATGATGCAAACCTACAAAGCGCTGGTGGTGAAAAGGTACTCAGCTTTGCAGTTTCATATAACTTGCAGGTCTTTTTTTTTTTTTTTTTTGTGTGGAGGGGAGTGTTGAAAGTGAACTTGCTTGAGTATTAATAAAGCATTAAGTAACCACAGACACTTGGTTTAACTAGTATGGGGGTTGTATTAGTTTAATCAGATGTCTCGAGTTTGAGTGATGGAAATACAGTAGCATTGGTGATAAAGCTTCCATCCAAAAGGGTCTTGTCCCAACTTGATCTGGAATAGTCTGGCCCTTGTTAAAGTACCCTCCAATCGATGTGGGATAGGTTTAGGATACCAGGTGCTTTATGTGGGGGAAAAAAACATTAATTGAAAGTCCATTAGATATCATTACTAAATTGTAGTTGAGTTGGCCAAATGAAGTCATGCCATGCTTTGTGGCAGATCCTACATTTTTCAGCCGTCAAAAGTTTTCTTTGCCTCTAGCACATTGTTGTTCATCAATGTGAATGAAATGGGATGTATTTGCCATAAGCATGTTTTGACTTCGCATTATTGCTGTCATTCTCATGCATAAAACTTCCAAGTCTTTGTGTTTGAAATTCCTCACCATCTTACTGATGAGGGAAACATCCTCTCCATCAAGGTTTAGCTTCTCCTCAGCAGTGAAGCTCCTGACAGTGTATTGAATTCTGCGTCGTCTTCGCAGGTTATCAGTTTTGGAGTCGAACAAGATGATGAATGCGAAAACGATTCGATTGATTATGAAGATGGAGGTGCAAGGCCTGTGAAGGAGTCTCTTGAGCTGGTTGCTATGGTTGACGTAGGATCATTGGATGGAGATCATGCTAACATGGATGCCGCCACTGACGATGAATCTGATCTGAAATATTTTGGTGATGATCTGAGTGAGTAATAATCAGGTTTCATGTATCATTGTTTACTAGTAGTAACTACTAATATTCTGCGAAGAAAAATATGAAAAACTTTCTCCTCACAAGCCATGTATTGGATATCTATTTTTATCTATTGAAAGCAATATCAGTTGAGATGGAATCTGTCTTCTTTGTTTTATCCCTTTCCAGCTCCAAACCACATCTCCTTGGATTGAGATAAATATGTCTGAAGAAGGCTATCCATAGTAATTTTCAGTATCATGGATAATGGGCTATAAATTGCTAGTTTTGCCCCTTTATTTTTTTGGTTAAATTATTTTGCCAACCTTCAGTTTTTATTTATATTTTTCATTTTTTTAATAACTTTACATTTGTAAGTACTTTTAGTAATTCAGAACTGTTTTGATTGAGATGGCATATAATAGCCATTTAAAAATTAACACACCAGAAGTATAATGATAAAGATTAAATCTTTAAGACATATAAACACTGATTTTTTTTTTTTGGTCTTTGTAATCTTATTTTATTGATTAAAATTTTGGTGTTAGAATGTTATGGTTTTGGACAATTTTTAATTTAGCCCTTATCTTCAAATCGTGCTTATAAAGCGACTTTTGCTATTTTGACACCTTGGATATAAATTATTTATCCTAACGAAAAGGATACAATTGAATAATTTTGATTATGCTATATTGCCAAGATATCATATCATATAGTTTGCAAAGTCAATAAATTTAACAGTAAAATTTAAAATTAACAAAATTTAAAGTATATAATGACTCCACAAGTACACAAACTTAGGGTCTATTTTGGCTTTTGCTTTTAAAAACTGTTATGTAATATTGTTTTTAGAATTATTTTTCAAGATAACAATAAAAATCTATTTAATTATATTAGTTTAAAAATAATTTTACAATTAAAAAATAGGTTGATAGTGATGGTTGCAAGCAATTTGCAACCATCATTAGATTGAAAATGAAACAGTTTTGAAAATAAATTTTTTATGTAAATGATATAATATTTATATTATATTTTCCATCGGCCTAAAATTATTTATATAATATCGTGAACATGTGACTTTATGACACCTAATTAAAATATCTGAACTCAACGTTGCATGTATTAGGACAAATAGAATAACAAATTATTAATTTCATTTTCTATGCTTTATACACTACAAAATGAAAAAAAATGAAAAGTTACAAAATACCCTTTTGCAACAACTAATCAGCTATATGAAACCACCAAGAAATTTTTATTCCACTCTCATCAGGTTTTAAATGGGAAGAAGTTTTTTGTTTTTTGTTTTTTTTTTAATCGCAAAACTCATTGATACCGAGTCCATTCTCTCATCTAATGTAAAAGGTTTTTTTTTTTTTTTTAGTGCTAACAGGTTTCTAAAAGTTACGTTAGATTAGACCATAGCTATGTCCTATCAGGTTGAACTAATCTTTTATAAATATATATATATATATATATATATATATAAAGGCAAAAGAAATAGGCTCTGTCAATGGCAAGATTTATTTCATCCAAGATATTGAGAGCAACTGATATACTTCTTTTAAATAAGTTGCTACATATGAAAGAACCAATATTCAAATGTCCAATTACTTATTTAAGTACTGATAATTCCTACGACTCACGCCAATTTGGGTTGAACTAATCTTATTTGTTTATAATACATTCAGGAGAAAGGCCGTGGACTGTTTTTGAAATGGGCCCACGGCATCTTTTTATCGGTCCAAACCTAAGCCCATGTCTGTACATTTTTAAGGATTCAGGATTTTAATTAAAGAATTTGGAAAAGTTGCTGGTTCCATAGTGTCCTTCACCTTTGTCGCCGGACAGGATGCCGGGGAGCGAGCCAGTAGTTGGCCTCTCATGGCAACCTAAGTTGCCTATTCCATCATCTTCTTCTTCTTCTTCGACAGCAACAAATGTCTCTCAGAACAAATCTCAACCGGACGCAACTAGTAGCGCTATCTGGAAACCCAACTCCGAGCTTGTGGATGGCCTTCTCGTTCCGCCCAGCGACCCCAAAAAATTGAATAAGTTACTCAGAAAGCAAGTTAAAGATACAGCCGGCAAAAATTGGTATTCTTCCATTCCTGCTACTTATTATACTTGTGATTTGAAACGAAAATTATCGTGTTTTTCTTTTCTTCTTTCGTATCTTTGTCAGGTTCGACTTGCCTGCTCAAATCATGACCCCCGAGTTGGAGAAAGATCTGAAGCTATTGAAGGTTCAATATTTTTAATTTTTAATTTTTCTTCTTTTCCTTTTTCGTTGGAAGTGTGTTAAATGTTATGTTCTCTCCAAGATAACCCACTTTCGGTTACTCCAGTACGGGCAAAGTATGTAATTCTATTCAAAAGATATGATTCTTCAAAGTTCAAATACTGGAAGATAAAATTGGCACTTTGCTGCTACTATGTTGGTTTCAATACACATAGATATGCGGTTTCCGCCTTTAGTTTCTTTGCACCATTTGATACCCAAAAGAAAATCATATGGGCACTTAATACGTAGGAAAAAAGAAAAAGAAAAAGAAAAAGAACTTTCTACTTGTTTCGTTCCTCTACTTAAAAAAAAAAAACAAAGAAAGAAAATAATGTACTTCTTGTGCCTTGCCTGTCCTCTCTAAGTGAGCTTGATCTGATCGTTGCACGTGATGTGGTTAAATAAGCTGCACTTTCATGTCCCTCTCTCTTTTTTTATATGTATATTATGGCTACTTTAATCATGGAAAACTAGTGGGATGCGTTGTGATATAACCAAAGAATTTGTGGATACATTTAAAGCTGAAATTTTCTTTAAGTTGAAAAGATCAACAAAACAGACACCTTACCAGGTCATGGATTTATAAACTGGGAGTGCACTAGAAATGTTGAGGTCAAGTTCGTATTAGGATAGGAGCATTTGATAATCTATATTTATTATTATTAATTTGCTAAAATCCCAGATTTGGCTGTATCTATCTATTTACATCTAGATTCCTTGTTTTATTTCTCATTTCTATTATTTTAGCCTTCGTACGTCTTAAGAGGAATGGTATATGTTGATGGTTACAGTTGAGGGGTGCCATTGATCCCAAACGGCACTACAAGAAGGGTGATTCAAAATCAAAAACGTTACCCAAATATTTCCAGGCAAGTCAGTTGTTTAATCTAAATAGATAATTATGTAGAATTTATATAACTTGTGCCGTCAAAATTTCAAGCTGCTTAATAGCTTATGCATTTAAATCATTTGAACATAATCAGGTGGGAACAGTTGTGGAGTCTTCAGAAGACTTCTTCTCAGCAAGATTGACAAAGAAGGAGAGAAAAGCAACACTTGCAGATGAGCTGCTTTCGGATCCTGCTTTTTCAACCTACAGGTAAGCTACACGATATTTCCCTTCATGGATGATGGTGCAAGATTACTTGTCTTCATTTTGTATGTATATTGTGGTGAGTTTACACATGGATATATCACAGATTCACAGCCATAAATTAAATGTCAGAATCCATTAGGAAGAAAACAAGTGACACTCGTGTGATCAAAAGTCTCATTTAGAGGGGGAATGGTGTTTATAGTTATATTTTTGTAGGTGCTCCACTGCAACCTTTAACGTTGACACCATACGCTTAACAGTGTTTTATCCCATTATAAGTTTGAGTGCTGAACTTGCGGCTGATTAGCCTTTAAAATGGTGTGGCCATGTGGCAACCTCTTATAACCGGTTCTTTTAAGCAATCACCATACAATGCTCCGGAATTAAGTAAATGATACGTTTGAAGAGTTGTAGTTGATCGAGTATAATGGCATCATTGTTGAATCATTTTTTCAACAGCTGTTTCTCTCATCACACTTTTTTTTTTCTTTTTGGTTACATCTCTCACTCACTCACCACGCCTTTTGTTGTACAGAGGTAGCATTGTTGGTTTTTTTTTTTTTTTTTTGGTAGGTTTCAGTTTATGGCCTTTCTCCCTTTGGTTTGGGTGAGGTTAGGTAGAGTGGAGGGCAAGTTAAATGGTTGTTTTCACTTCTTTCCCCACATAATGGATCTTTTGTTTCACATAGGGGGGAAAAATTCTCTTGCATTGCACTTGATGATGGAAGAATGTTAGCCTTAGGCACATGGATAACGATTCTACTTTGCATGGTGCACAAGTATACCTCTTGTATTTTTTATCCCCAAATAAAAAAGAAAGAGGCCTCTCTTGGATGAGGTTCATATAATTAGCAGGTTAAACATTTGAAGATAAGCACTTAAGGACGGACTTGTGCATTCAAAGGGAAGACTCTCACGCTTTCTTGGTTATTTACACATTGCTTGTTTATCATCTTTATTTCAGGAAGCGGAAGGTCCGAGAGATTGAAGAGAAAAACCAACCAGGTGGAAACAACAAGTGGAAGATAAAAGGTCAGAATTCACGGATTAGTGCCAAGGAAAGAAGGGCCAAGATAAGTAGGGTTTAATGAATCTCTTCCATGGTGAAACTAAACACTGTTTCAATGGCAACGCCATGCAGTTGTTGTCACGAAGCAACACAAAAGTATCTTCTCTCTTGAGATTTTGCCCCCCCTACCCCGGGGGATGACTATGAAGTCAGGATAGGGAAAGGAACAGCATTCCTTCTTTTAGGTAGGTGCAATAGTATTTTTTTTCCCCCTGGAGGTAGATGCAATAGTTACTGCTCTAAAAAATATCATAACTTGTCTGGCATATCGAATTTTTCTAAACTAGGCCTGTGATGGCTGCAGTTTCATTGCTTTTTTGTGTTGTTTAATGTTTTCTCAATACCATTGCTGTATTTTATTGTAGAACGTGGAGAAGGGTTGGGTATTCCCTTGTCATTCCTTGCCCCCACTGACATCAACGTGTTTATGATATGATTACATTATTTTAACACAAGTAGCTTATTCGGTTTTGTTTACGATTGAAATCTAAATCAGTTGGCTGGAAAAATATTAATTAGGACCCTTCATGATTTTGGTAGAATTTAGTTCATTGGCATTTAAGATAGCATGGAAGTAAGATGGCATCAACGTGCTTTTTTTCTTTTCTTTTCTTTTCTTTTTTTTTTTTTTGGTTTCATGTTTCACCCACAATTGTACGTATAACTGGTTGTCCATTCCTCCCAATAAAAATTTTATTGCCAAAAAAGCGGCATGTATACAAGATCAACTTGAGAAATGTCCAATCTCTCAAAGTAAACAGAGATGTTTTATATGACTGCTGGCAAATCACAAATCCATGCTTCCTGCCATGATTTTGAAAGAGAGCATTGTTTCTCTCTTGCAAAATTCAGTTGACAAATCGTGGGGGGTTCTTGATATTTTGCATAAGCTATCGACAAGAGCTAAAAACGCTTAATGAAATTAATATTTGATAGTTCAAACTAAAGTGATGTGTTCGTTGGATGATAAATTGTCATTTCGCTAATTTTACAATTTGATTAAATAAAAATCAAAAGGAAAACATAACTTTAAATTATGCAATTACCTCATATTTTATTATAAGTTCTTGCATTTTTTTGGATATTTCAAATCTCTACACTTTTATTTCTTAATATTTTAAGTCTTTATATTTTGTTCATTAAAACACTGAGAATACTGAAAAATTAAAGTGTAAAGACTTATAATATTTTATAAAAATATATAAAAACTTATAACAAAATATAAATAAAGTATAAAAATTTAAAATTATGTTTTTTCAAAAATAAACCACCAATAAAGTGAATTCAACTGTCTCAATTCATGACCGTATGGTGCTCGCAGACACCCACGTCCCATTGTGTTTCGGACAATGGAATCCTTAACAATAAACCTACTAACAACCGCCAGGCGCCCCAACAAGGAAGGAAACTTGGTTCCATACAGAGACAATCATTGAGTCAATAGTAACTTGTTCTTTATAGTCTACCCGCCTCGTCTTCATCACACCATTTCTTTGTTTGGGGGTGGTGGACCCGTGCTTCTAAAATTTTCCTTATCAGATTAATTGATAGATAGGTTCTACATATCGCATAGGAATTTTCCATGCAAAGTTTTTTGAAATCATAAAGTATCCTAGTAATAAAATCCTTTTATCAACGTCAAATACGACAGAAATTCCATTTCCAACAGGGGCGGAATAATACAAGTTTGAGGACAAGGAGCGTGTAGGAACGAGATTGGGCAAGATGCCAAAAACTAGACAATCATTTCTAAGGCATAATCTTCGAGGATCATATTGTGGCATATCTACAAAAGAAACTACCAATTAGTAGAATGGAAAAATGACAGTAAATCTGTTATTTTATTTAGTCACTTTTTTCACTGCACAGCGCTTGCCCCAGTAACTTCAGGTAACTTGGAGTCAGGAGGACCCAGCTTAGTGTTACTTTCACGGCAAAGGTTCTTGAGAATCTCCCAGACGAGACAAATGGAGATATGCATCAGTCCCTGTGAATAAAGAACCAATAACTACTAGAATTCACAGTAGTTGAAGCAAGCGAAGATACAAACACACGTACGTCTATTTGTATGTCTATTTTATCTTTGGCTCTTAGGATAGCTGCCTCTTTTTCCAGGAAAAATGATTGATACGTATTACCGCATTATGCGATTGTAGTAGTCAAGTTATACAACTAAGCAATTTATGAAGCATGCAGCTACCGCATGGATCCCCCAGTAATGACTTATGAAGCATCAGGCATTGACGTGAGGCAAAGTATGGATAAGAATATCACAACATGACAAAATTTAAAACGTCTCTGGGCATAAATTTTTTTTTTTTAATCTTTTTTAGGGGCAAAAATGTCTAGGCATAATTCAAAATGTTCATGTTATGTCAAGACGCCAGAGATGGAGACAACTCTTTTCCAAGTATTTGTACTCACTAACTTATGACTGACTTAACACATGAAATAGAAAAACTTAGATTTGAATATGATACTTCTTGAGGCTGTTATACCAATAAAGGTGCGAAGGCTAGTAGACTTATGCTATTACTCATGCTTACAACCAAATACCTAGCTGTATTGCAAAAATAAGCAATTAAACAACTTTCACAACGGCCATGGGAACGTGGATCATTTACAGGGCGTCACAAATCAATGGCATCAGATCTAATGGCCAGAAAAGGAGGTGCAGATTTTCTGTGAGGCCTAATTAGATGCTACAATAGTAAAGGTAGACACACCTGAATCATACTAAATTGCAGTCAGATCAGATCTCAAAATATTTTTTTATCCCACCATTTTACCATACAATGAAGACACAAAAAATTGCCGTGCAGAACTCTAGTAGAATAGTGGGAGGACGTCTGAATGAAATATAATGCAGAAGACAGCCACTAGAAATAGCTTTGCTGATTTACTTACCGTATCCTTCCATAGAGATTATTTGAAGATCACCACCGAAGTACCGAGCATACAAGCGGCTAATTGGAAGTCCATATCCATATCCAGCCATTGTCACCGCATTAGCTGTTCCAATATCTGAATGCTCATCCAATGGGTTTCTAGCAGTACTGTAGAGATAAGTAAAAATTTTTGGAAGACCGCTTCTTGGAATTCCCCCTCCCTCATCTGAAACCTACAATGCCAGTCACACCAACTACCTTAACGAAGCAATTTCACGCTGGCATGTTAAAATATCCAATACACAAGGCCAAAATTTACAATTGTCCTTGTTAAGATATGGAAAAAAAAAAAAACCTTTATGGTGACATCCTCTTCCCCATCAGCAACTATTATTCTGATGGGAGGTGCAACTTTGTCAGAATCCATAAATCGCTCTTGGACAGCACGCAGTGAGTTCTTAACCAACTCAAATACCATTAGATGCAAATGAGCAGGAACATACCTGTTAAAAATACATAAACAAACTATAAAGAAAAGGAACAGAGACAACTTCTTAGCTAAAACATACAAGTCAAAATGATATAACCATACTAAAGTAAGACAAAAACAAAAGAAAACGGAAAGAGACACGAGGTTGGGGATAAAATGAGAAAAGATAACAGCGAAATGAAAACAAATGACTTCAGGAAAGTAAGAAGCAAGTTGCTTACGGAAAAGTAAAATCAGGATCCCCATATATCTGAACATCAGGAGCACTGCCATATTCACGATAACATATAGCACGAGCATCTTCACTAGCAGTCCTTGCCACCTCCATTGGAGACATTTTTGTATGTATATAACCTACAACATGAGGAGGAGGATTGGGATTGTGCAACTCAACATGCTGCCCTGTACCCAAAAAAAAGGGGGGGAAAAAACCAAAACAAAACACGACAAAACATACACATGGATTGAGTTTAGTGTTTCGACCAAATACTTAAATCCTTAGTCTCAGAAGGCAGGTATAGTGTTCTATCAACTCACCAATAAGCATACGGATTCCAATTCTTGACATGTAGAACCGATCAAGGAACTGCTGAATATCATCAAGATCTTCATAAACTATCTTTGGATCCATACCTTTCTTTAACTGTTGAACACCCAATGCCATCGCGGGTACCACATTGTTGTGTCTCACCTTGATGGCCTTTATCATTTCAGTGAATTCTTTCTCATCATTCATATTCTTGATCTCAGGAAAAGATCTAACATCACGGAAGGAATCTAAGTACCAATCTCGAACCTGCAAACAAAGAATTCAGCACATAATTCAATGGTCAATAGGCTTTTAAGAAACAAGTCTATGTAAAAGTTAAACAAGTTTTGTTCCCACATGCTACTTTTATTGAAAGTTGATAAACTTCCGGAAACCACGCCCTTGAAAGAAACATAAAGACCAGTGAAAATCATTAAATTGAGGGCACAGTAAAATTCCATTTTTGACAGTATAAGCATTCAGTCGTAGAAGAAAGAAACAAACATGTACGTATACAATAATAATCAATATTGTTGTGAGCATTAGAATATCATACAGCTCGCCCAGTTTGTGTCGAGGAAAGGAAAGTAGGCAAAAACCATAATTAGAAAAATAATAATCACAAGATTCAGCAAAGTTGACCCTGGAGCCCATGTTAAAGGTATTCAAGCTCCTCGAAACCGAGTAGAACTTCCTATACTCAATTACTCACATGTCAATTGCAGAGACCAGGAAACTATATTATATAATTGACTAATACAGATTCAAAATATCACTTCATCAAATTCGAAGAAAGTTCTCTCAATTCTCACGACTCAGTCGGTAAAGAAAAACAAGGCCAAATTAGTGAAATGGACTATCTAAAACTCTTCCGCACAAACAAATAAGATTAAACAAACAGAATTACCTCGCAAGCAAGGGGAGGAATTCTGATTAACGAAATTCACAAGAAAAAAAAAATTCAATGTAGGAAGAGCAGCGATAAAGGGACAGAAGAAGCAGCACCTTCAAGACGGCAGGCTTTTGAGATAATCCATATGGAAGCCTCTCGAGCTCAATAGCTCTTCTAGCGATCCTAATGGGAAGTTCCTTGTGAAGGAACTGAGCGGAAATCAGCAAATTCTTAATAGTAGGTTTGGACCCAAATTCCATCATGTACCTCAAGCTCACCCCCGTCTGCTTGAGACAACCCCATCTGTGAACGTCCTCGATCAACCCCTTGGAAAAGGACTCGCAAGCCTTCTTGGCCGCCATGGCTCAGTTCCGGAGCCAAGAACAAGAACAGGAAGGTCCACTTTGGGTAACGAATCGGAGCAGCAACAATCAGCATGCAAGCCAAGCACTACACAACGCAAAAATGACATAGATAAACGAATCCCCGGTTGAGAGGGAGGGAGGGGAGAGAGAGAGAGAGAGGAGCTCCTTCCGTGGGGAGAGAAATTGACAGGTGAGGAAGATGGGTCCTCAAAAAGGAACTACGGTTAGATTCTAACCATACAAGGACGGATTGACACTTCCTTTTTCCAGTGATTAATATATTTGATCAAGCCGAAAATGTTCTTAATCCTCTGATTTAAAAATGCCTAATTCCCAATCTCGTTTTGCAGAGGGATTCAGTAAAAATGAGCAGAGCGGCCGGTTTCAAGTTTCAACACGTGATACTTCAAAGGGACGGTGAGGTTTGACAAGTGGGCCAATAAGTATCGCACACTTGTCAAGTGAGGAGGCTATTTCGGGGCTTTCACTCTCCGCACTGGGTATTTCGATTCAAATTTTACCGCGTCAGATAGGAAAAATACTGACATAGTTGTCGGAACCGGACAAATGGATAATCAGTACGTTTCTGCCGTTTCACTACGAGACCCATGACCCCGCCATACTCGGCCCAGTTAAGGCCCACTTTTGTTATTTATTAAAAAGATAATTGTTTGTTCGATTTTATTTTTATAATTTGATTACTATGACGGTCCCACATAAGCCGTTTTAAGTTTTGTTTGAGTTAACATATAAAATATTGGATACGTATCTCTCTCTCTCTCTCTCTCATGTATATACACTTTTTAATTATATCTTTATTTTATAGAGAATTGAGAAATTAATGAAAATATTTTAAGTAAATGAAATGTTGTATTTATTATCATAGATATGATTAAAGAGATGCAAATTTTTCTTTTAAAAAAATAAAATTTTAATTAATTTTTTTAAAAATAAAAATTATTTAACAATGACTTGTATAATAATTAAAAGATTGTGTCTTAGCCTTCACATGACGCGAGGCTCGTTGCCCAGTTGACCTTGGCAATTATTGAGATGACTTGAATAAACATGGTACACTTCTCAAGATAAGCCCTTTCCTATCGTTACAGATAATATAAACTACCGTGGAACACGCATGTGTGTATGTTTTCTCCGGTTATAATATATTTTTAAGGTTCTAATTACTTTATCAAAATTAATGAGAGATGGATGAGCTATTAATTTTATCTAAAATCAGATTAAACTTCTAATTTTTTTTTAATTTAAATGAAAAATTTTTAAATTCATGTCATATTCTTTTTCATAGTTAATAAATTTAAATAATAGTAATATTTAAAAACATAATCAATACTCTATCAAATAATTTATATTAAGAATAAAAAATTAGTCTTGAATGTGCCCTGTAATTGGGAACAAAGGAATTATAAAATTTAATAAAATTTAATAATTAAGGTCACTTGGAGTAATCAAGCAAATATTTTTATGTGAAGTTTCAAATTCTTATACTCTCCTCCATTTTTATATGTAATTCATCTTTAAAAAAAAATGATGATCATTTTTACAGATTGCCTTGCATAAATAGATGGATTATTAATTATTTTCTTTTAATTTTATCCCTTTACAATTTTCAATGAGTATAGCAAAAAGTTACAGGGAGAAAAAGTTTTTAAAGTCGATGCATTTTGTAATGGTAAACTAAATTTTGTTTTTAAACAAGACCATTAAGTTAACGATGTCTTCTTGAAAATAACTTGTTTGCTCTCTTCGTTGAAAAATTTGAAATATTTTTAACTGAATTATAAATTCAATAAATGAATTAATTGTCTTGGAATTGATATTAACTTCTTATATTTACCCTTATTTAATATATTATTTTACTGAAGAGCTAAGGCTAAAAGATTGAGTAATTTATCAATTAAAGGTATTTAAAAAATTCATTAATTACCCATTTAAAAACTAAAATTTTTTTATAGTATCTTATATTTTTAAAGGAGCTAGTATAAGAGTAGGTACATGAGATAAAAAAAATAGTAAAAAGAAGTGTGAATGTTGGGTTGAGTAGTTCATTAATTAAGAGTATTTGAAAATAATAATTAATGGCCCATTAAAAAATTAAAATTATTTTACAATATTTTTTAATATTAAACTCTCAAGAAATATCTTATGTTTTTAAAGGAGTGAGTATGAGAGTAAGTATATAAAATAAAAGAAATAGTAGTAAGCGTGAATAACGGCATGGTGGGGTAGAGGATATCAGGGAAGGAGAGGAAGAGGAGAATGGGTGAGGCGGTCCCAAGCATGGAAGCAGGAAAGGGATGGGTGGGTGAAAGTGGTAATCAATATATATTTTATTATTTATCTCAAAGTACTCTCCACTTCATCAATTATCTTATCCTCACCTCCCCACTTCTCTTCCAATGGTGATCCTTCTTCGTCGTTTATTGTATATCCCTTCTTTATGATTTATTAAATTTTTCAAATGTGTCTCTTCAGTATAAATGCAATATCTATCTATCTATATATAAAAATAAAATTACAAGTAACATTTAAAAACAACAAGTGTCCTTAATTATATTATTTATTTAATTTTAAATTTTAAATTTTAAAAAAATAGATAAAAATTTAAAAAATATATAAAGTTACTTCACTCTCAAAAATCTCCTCATTATCTCAACTTTTTATTAATTTATTTATTTTAAAATTTTACTTTCTAATATAAAAGAATGACAAAATTATGTATATCCTTCTCATCTCCAAAAAAATTCTATCAATTATCCAAACAGACCAACTTCTTGCCCATAATTTTAAATTTTAAATTTTTTATTTTTAATTTTTTGTGAAATTTTAATTTATATTTTAAAATTTCACAAAATTACTCATAATTTAAAATTTAATTTTTCAAAATATTAGTATAATTTTAATTTCAATTCTGCTTATAATTTAAAATAATTATAAAACTACCTCACCCTTAAAAATATCTACATTATCTCAACTTATCGAGTCATATTAGCCTTAAATTTAAAGTTAAATTCAAATTTTTTAATTAACACTAACATGTTTAACATGGGTAGTGTAATTATATGAGATAAGATAGTTACAAAATGAGGTGTTAAATGATGTTTAGTTTTTTCTAACATAGGTCGTTGCACTAATTTTCACTTATTGTCCAAATTATGAATTCATAACTACCATCCTCATTTTATAACTCTTGCAACTTGAAGGTTACAAGCTACGTACCTTCCTTTTTGTAACCATCAATGAAGACCAGCCATCTTCTACACGTTTAAAAGTGAAATTTTCAATTTAAATTCTCAAAATTTTCTCTTATTTTATCAAACAAGATTTGTTTTTTTGATTTTTACTCTTTGTGACTTTGCTGTTTGGTGCAAGTAAAGTTTATTGTGAGATCTCATACTCTACCATAAAGACTAAACTAAAGATGCCAAAGTCATAATTTCTCAAATTTTATTGTGAATTTTCACCAATTTTGTTTTGAAATTTATACAAAATTTTCCTAATTATAGTTGTTGTTGATGCATTGAAGGTAGAGATAAAGATGATGGAGAAAGTGATCAAGTTTATATGAGCATGAGTTTATCTTATTCTATAATTTTGGTTTTGTTTCCCTTCAACTATGAGTTTGAAGATCTAGACTTGGATCATATTATTCTTATAAACTATATTTATGTGCTTATTTTGTTGATTTACATATTATTCAAGTGATTGTTAGCTTTGTATTTTAGTCATTAAAATAGAAACAAATAAAGAAGTTTGCATATTTTGCCATAAATGAATATAAAGAAATGGATTTCTTTATATTAGAAATATGTATTTTACTTTATTGTCTATTTTTAAATTTATTTTTAAACATTGTTTGTGTATCGATTCCTTCAAATTGTTTAAGTGTTAATAAAAAATTATTTTCACATAATAACATTTTAAATTTTAATTTTTTAAATTATTATCATTTATTTAAATTATTTTTATTTTTTAAGATTCTGTACATGGCACGAGCCACATGCTAGTGTAATGTAATTATTGTACCAAAACTTGTCAACATAAAATAATTCCTATAACCTTCAAGATTCAAGCTCACAATAAAAGTTGCCACTTGATTTTGTGTAATGATAGGCATAGAATGAAAGGGAAAGGGCAATTCAGTCATAGAAGGTAGGATGAATTGTTAGAGGTGTCAATTAAGGCCCTTTTAAGGGTCATGATCTAAACCGGTCAGCCCTTTTAAACTCAATTATATTTCAAGGCTTTGTTTTTAGCAGCTTGGCCCTGATTATTTTTTATTTTTAAATTTAAAATTTTAAAAAATATATTTAAAATTCTAACAAAGTCATTACACACCATATTAAGTTTAGAAAAATAAAATAAAATCAATTTACATAATATAAAATTTTAAGTATGATAAAACAAATAATATTTCAAAATCAACTATGGACATCAATTATATATTAATTGTATCATCAACTAAATTTTAATAATTTTTATTATGATCAACATTAATATGACCCTGATTCTAAAAGATCAGTCTTTTTATTTTTGAGTTTAAAAAAAACCTTTTAAACTTGCCTTATTTTTTAAAGATTGAAGTAATAAGTCAGTTTTTAATCTTTTTGAATTTAAAAAAGCTGATTTATAAATTGGATATTAATTGACGGTTCTATCAATTGTATTGCCGGGGCACAGCATAAAAGATATCTCGTGCCAATTTTGCGTTGCGCGTGGAAAATCACGTGGATGTTTAACTGAATGCAATTAAAATTGGTGTCACCCATTGCTGTGCGCTAAATATTCACCACTCTGACTCTATGTTTACACGTACTTGTAGGATAGGGCCAGCCGTATCCACTAGAAGAATGGCACGGCTCTCAAGGGGAGAAGAATCTCTTCTTCTTCTTCTTTTTTATCATTATTTTCTCCTCACGTTTTAATATGATTGTCTATCATTAAATCTGCAGCTAAAACAAATTCATTTAATATAAAAAAATTCATGGTCGTAATTAAAAAAATTCTCACAAACTTATTTATAAATCACTTCTATCAATATTATTAATATTAATATAATAAAAATATAAAAAATAAAAGTAAGTAAAATTTTAAACATAATCTTTAAATAAAAAGTAAGTCAATCATATAATATTATTTTTTATCTTTTTTTTACTTTTTAAGAATAATTTAAAAATTTTAATTTAAAAAAAAATAATTACATCAATAAGTGATTAATAAAATAGATTAAATTATATTTCTAAACAATAACCAATATACTAGATGGAAAGAGTAGAAAAAATGGTGATAAAAAACAAAGAAACCCCCCTCTCTGTTCGAGAGGGGAGCCTTCCCTTTTTCTTTATTATTTATTTTTTTCATTTTCTTCTTATCATATTAGACTAAAGTTTTAATGATATTGATTTAGTGCGTATTTGATAGTAAGGTTACACTTGACAAAAGCATATTCGTGAGATCTAACTCTTTATTAAATTTGACAAAAATACATTCTAAATATAGTTTAATATGCTTTTGAGTATTATCCAAACAAACCCTTAATATTCACTAAGATTATTATTATAATTTTACATAAAATATTATAATTTAAAATTGTTTAGATTATTAAATATTAAATCTAATCAATTAAAAGCTTCAATTTAATGGTAATCAAGGAAAAATGAGAGAAATTGAGAGTAAGAAAAAAGGATGCACCCATAGTTCATCTAAGATGCACTTCTTCTTGTCTAAAAAATGTACTTCAAAAAATAATATCAAAATAAGTTAATTTGAACTCTTTCAATCGATTGAATCAATTGACTCTCAATTTTTTCATCTATTATTATTTGTTGAGCTTTGATACTTAAATACTGACAATAGTTGTAATAATTAGTATTTTTAATATAGGATTGTTAAAATCAAAATTGATTAGATTCTATTGGAGATGTGCCTCGAGGTAATTTATTCAAGATTCAGTATAATATCTAATAAAAGTGAAGTACATATAAATATTCACTTCTCCAAGTCATTTTTTTTAGGTTAAGAAAATGAGAAGACCTAACTAGAATTTATTATTACATTTAAATCTAGCCAACGCCTAGAGTGTAGACTCATGAGAGCTTCCTCAAGTTGTCTGGTAGATGATCCAGGCCATGCACTCACATGTCCATGGCAATAGTAAAGGAATCCATGCAGTCAGCATTTTTATTTCCTTCACAATAGACATGATTAATCTTGACTTGCCACCCTCTATGTAGTGAAGAATAGATTTACCAAATCAGTATCTCATTAGCCTTCGTAGAAGTAGTATCTTGTGGCAAAAGAGACATTTAGCATATTGTTAACATCTAGCTTAACCTTTTTTGAAACTTTGCTCTCATGTCATATGTAAGCCATAACCCACAGTTCTATCCAAGGTGTGTAAAACCAAACAGATCATTAAACTGATTATGGTATTGGGTCATTGATTAGTGATTCAATTAGGGTTAAATCAGGGGTTGAACCGGTGGCAAACTGGTCATGATTAAAATAATACAACTTAAATAAAAAGACATTAATTATAAAAACATTCAACCAAATCCAACAACTCAAAAGTCTAACAATAATAAAATACAATACTTTAAATATCTATCCTTACAATTACAACTCTTTAATCTCAAAAGTATAGAGAAAAGATGGAGACAAAGCTAGAGAAGAGATAGAGATTAAGCTGATAAAAGACGGAGATAAAGCTGAAGAAGAGACAGAGAGTCAAAGACTAGGCTGGAGAAGAGATGGAGATAGCAGAGGCGAAGATAGAGTTGGAGAAGAGACAGAGACAGTAGAGATGGAAATGGAACTAAAGCTTGGAAAAGGGATGGAGGTTGAGCCAGAAAAGAAACATCGATTAAGTTAGGGCAAGAGAGGAGAGACACAAACAAAAGGCCCAATTGAATGCTGTTTGAAAATCTGGATTAGACTTAGCGTGCTCTGCCTCTAACTTTTCATTTTTTGACTTCAATTTCACTTTTTTTTGTTATCTTATTTCTAAACTTAGCACTTTAAAAATCAAAAAAGAAAAAAATCTCTCAAAACAATGTCGTTTTAGAAGTTTTGTCTGAAAAAATAATAACCCGTTAATCCAGTCAATCCACTGGATTATCCGGGTAACACTAGGTTGATGAGTTATATCAATTCATTCCCTCATTAATTTAAAAGTAAACTTAAACTAGACAAAAAATTGAGTCACCAATTTTTAGTTGATTTGGCCGATTCGGCCTGAATTTCAATGCCATGGTTCTACCAACAAAGCAGTGCACACAACAATGTTGCAACAGCATCCATGGATCAAAGAGCCAATGCTACTGCGTAGTAAATATCACGTACTTGCCTGACCATTGTAAGATGAACCTGTTACGGGCATCCCATAGTTTTCAACGAATAAACCCAAATGTAGAAGCCCAAGTAGATCTCATATTATTACCAATAGCACATCCTTGTAAATTGTGTAGCATCCACTTCTCAATGGCTAGTCATTAGGCCACCCGCACTCTTTAGGTGCTTTCATGCTTCCAGATCAGCTATCATTTAATGTCTTACAAATTAAAATCCACCTCCATGATTAGCCATACGCATGTTTCACAAAAATTGCCCATTAGATTTTCTATTCTAGAAACGCTCAGCTTCCCTATTAAGGATCTAAGTACCTCCATAAATTTCTCTGCACCGCTAATTTTCTGCCGTTGACATCATTATCTTAATTCAAACATAGTTGAAATTAAATTAGATTAAAATGTATTAAACGTAAAAATATGCGATCATTATATTACAAGATAGATGGTACTGGTATTTAATAATAATTTAATTTAATTCATAATTTTTACAACTTATGGCAGATGTTCCGGATCTATCTCAATCATCACGCCAATCTTCCCTGGTCAAGTGCCTCTTTATATTCCTTTTGGGTTATTGTCCATCGATAGTTTACCGCATTATGATATAAAACATATTCCAAAAATTTTACCTGATTTAAAATATAAGATATTAAATAATTTTTATAGTTATTTTTTAACTATATCCTTCCTTCATCTATTATTTTTTTTGAAAAAATTGTGTATTAACATTTTAATTATTGTTTTCAAAACTCTTATATAGAATATTTAATAAGAGTATAGATAGAAAGATGTAGACATTTTTTAAAATTTAAAATTTCAACTAATATTGTATATAAAATATGAATTAGCTAGCTATTATAGTTTGGAGGGGGTGGTTTATTAGTTTCTTGTAGTTCCTTTTCACTTTATTAGTTCATTTTAAAAAAGGTTAATGTATAATTTTGCTCCTAAATTATTTCTAAAGGAGCAATGAAGTTAATGAATGTTTATCATTTTTTAATTATGGGGGTAATATTGATTTGATTTAATTAGTTTAGGAGGATATTGCTACAATTATAGTTTAAAAGCAATATTGTTACTCTGATAATAGTTTAAGGGTAAGATTATACCTTAATTCTTTTAAAAGTACTAATAACTATAGCTATTGAAATTTTAATATAAAATATTATATTTATAAACTATGATGAATAGCAACTTGTGGTGCGTTTTTTATTTGTTAAGTTTGATGCAAGACACAAGGTTGGCAAAATTTACAAGTTTATAATTTCGTCGGGATAAATAATTGAGGCGAGATACTTATCTAACGAAACATGCATGTTAAAAATAAACAATCAACCTTGTCGATTCTAAATTACTTAAAACTTTTTTTTCTACGAGGACTGAACAACTTAAAACTTGAAAGCAGCCGTCTATTGTTTTCGTTATTATTGAAATAAAAAACTTCATTGTTGATATTAGATTAAATAAATGAATTGAAGAAATTAATCAAAGGTCTTGTAAAACAGTCAAGCGAGTTTGTATCAATCTCAATGATACAGCGCCAGGCTGTTTTAGTTTTTATCACTTAAATAGAAATGTGTAATTTATTTTGTTTGTTTTTATTTTAGTATTAGAAATTTTTAAGTTTAGACTTATTTTGTAATTTAAAAAAAAAAATCTCAATGATACAGAACTTGAGGCAGCCTGGTTGGAACATTGTCATTATCATAAATCGTCTCAGAATTCCATAAATCTGATTCAGCAGCTTTGGATCCACGTGCCCCCACCTTGCGTGGTCAGCTTTTTTAAGTTATCCAAATCCAAATGCATCTTTTTCACAGGAGACAACTGCATTCAAATTATCAGGAAAACATTAAATATTAAATGTGAATATTTTTTTAAGCAAAATTTAAATCTCGATCCATCGAAATTAATCTCTTTCATTAAATTCAATTCCATTGATTTGTCAGCTTTTAATTTGAGGTAGCACTTAAAATTAGGTTAACAGATTCAAATTTATATTTTACATTTAAAATCTCAAATTCAAAACTTATATAAATAAAATATTTTACTTGAATGATATAAAAAATTTCTCATTAATAAGAACGAATTATCATACCTATATAACTTGTCCCCTTGTTTGAATAAGAGTTTATTAAAAAATGATTACTCGGAATTAAATTAATTGACTAGGGTAGATTTGGTACTTGGAATTCTACCATAATTGTAATTTTTTTTTTAAATTTGAATCAAATCTAATTTATAAAATTTAAATTCACGGGGTAGAAGATTTTTTTTTTGTTAGGACTGCATCAATTTCAACAAACATCACAAAAGAATTACATAAATTTTTTCAATATTTATAAACATACACGAATAAACAATTATTCTATAGTTTAGTTGAATTAAACAAAAAACGTGGGGACATTTCAAGTAAAAGTTTCAAAACCTTCATACGCGTGAGATCATGCACATATCAAATCAATAACATACTGCGGTTCACAATAACATAAAATAAAATATTGCAATATTCACAGTACATGAGCCTACTAATTTATCGGACTCTAAATGGGTCGTAGGATTCATGTAGTTAAATCAAACGAAGTAAAAAAAAAAATGGTAGTTAAATCAAATTACAAGGAAATTTTACACTTTGGTGTCTTTGCCTCTACGGATATTTTACGCTTTGGTACTTTGAAAATCTTTTTAGGTAAGTTAACTTCCACACAATTTATGTTTAGATATTTTTTTTAAAAAAGCTCGTCAGTGAAGCTTAAAAGTATTGGAAAAGTCAATTTTAAAAAATGTAAGTGGGAGTTGCTTTTACGGTTTTAAAAGCCAGTTCAGCAAATGTATTTCTGCCTTTTACTTTTGCTCCTTATTTTTATTTAAAAATTAAATGATAAATTTGTCTTAAAAATTTTTTACTAAATGCACTCAATATCTTAAACTTTTTGCTAGAACAATATTATTCTTTAATTTAAAAAAATGATGCAATCTCATACTACTGTTAATTCGTTTGTCCGTCGATCGTTGCTTTGAGTGGGATTCACGTGGACCAAGACTTCAATGCCTAAAGAATCTCATCATCTACATCATCCTTCACCACTTTGAAAAGACTCTCCCACTTCACACATTTATGGCTTCCTCTCACCCTTCCATCCTCTAGCGCCCTCATGGTCCACGATCATGGTCGTCGTCTCCAAGCCAACCCAATCTCCCTCGCTTAGATGGGTTTCACTTGTTTTGCTCTCAACCTTCAAGGTCATGGAGGATCTTAAGGCCTTTGTTCCTAACATTGATATCATCGTCCAAGACTGCCTCTCCTTTAGATCCATTAAGCAGACCCCAACTTTTAGGGCTTGCTTCATTCCCTCTACATTAGTGGTGGCACGATATGCCTTCTCATTAATTTCTCTGACCTAAAAGGAATTTTCCTTTATCGTAAAGTTGAGTCTCTCTCTGACCCCCCCTCTTGATTGTTTTCCCTTTTTGCAATTTTGCCGATGCAAGAAACAGAGCTCTATGATTTGTCTAATGATGTCGCATCGCAATAACATGTAATCACGTTGCCAATTTAGCTCCGAATGCATTGCTTTGCTCCATGGAATCGCATTCAATCAAGTTCAGGTGATTTGGTTGAATTCATTCGAATCTACGTTTTTTTATGGATTATGACAAATTTAACAAAGTTAAGGAATTTTGGCAATTTTATTGACCTAGAATTGGCCACATCTAGCAATTTATTCGATTTAGATCCTTCCTCTCGTACAAGTCCGTGAAAGTAGATAGCGAAGGTGAGAGTGGGAAAAGGGTTGCACCCATCTGGTGCCACAGATTATGATTATGCGGGTGGTGCTTGTACTGAAGGCTCGTTCAAGAAGCTTAAATTCAGGTTTTGTAGTTCTGTAAATTCATTCTCAAAATAATTAATTTCATAGTTATGGTAGATACTGTTGCTGTTGTTGCTTTGGCGTTTTTGTTAATGAGGAGGATTCTTTTTTATCTTCATTTTCTTCTTTGCTTTGACTAATGTCGTTGATGATGTTAGCATCTTTGATGAATTTCAAGGTTGAGTTATCAAGTTCAAGACTTAAAACGAAAAAAAAAAAAAAACAGAGGAACGTGAAGCTTGACAGAAGATGGAGTTGAGTTCAAGCATGGAGAAGACAAATTCCACTCATTGATATCCATAAATGCAAGATTGTTTTCACACGAGAGTCCAACTCAGCTTGTCACGCATGTGTCTAATGGTCAAAGTTATTGATTTAACAGTCAACAATGGTATGAGTTAACTGCAGGACAGAATGGTACCCTTCTTAAAAAATTGAAGAAAGATATTGTTTAAATAAAAAATTTAAAATATTAGGTGCTCTTATTAAATAAATTTTAAGATAAATTTATTCCTTAATCCTTTATTTAATTCTAATGTAGTCTCTTTATTTTACCAATATTTTTATTTTTTTGCCTACCGCTTCATCTTTCAGTTAGAATTCAATTATAAAATAATGTGATATTTTCCTTAAAAAACGGGTGTTTTAATTATTCCTATATAATTAAATAAGAATCCAAGTCAGCCAGAGGCCTTCGGGCTCAAATAATTGATGAGCAGCAAAAATAGTTTCTATTGGATACTTTTGAGATATCAAAGAGTGCGAAAGAGTGATTTAGAATACATTATGTTAACCACCGAATCCAAAGTAGCATATTCAAAATATTGACATAAAGTAGATTTCAAATTTCATGTCAACTTGCGGAGGACTTAATGGAGATAATGATGACAATTGGCAAGCGAGGGGTGAGCTTAACAGTCAACGCGACCGGCAAAAATTATGCTAATAAATTGTACATCTTGTCCGGGTTCACAGAGTGCCTTTATTATTATATTATATAGCGATTAGATAATTAATTAGTTGATTTGTTTTTTGTTTGTGGCCTGAAAATTTAACATCGTTGGATGACGAATCACGTCGAAACACTTTCGAAGCATAAGCATGTCAGGTCAAAGAAAAAGACGAACGACGTGACATGGCGAGGGTCCGGCTCCGGCTTCCATAATCCATAATGCTATTTTTATAACATTACTCTCTTTATTTAAAAATTTAAAATTAAAAAATATAAAATATTTTTAATTTTTTAAGAAGTAATTATTATTTTTTTAAAAATACTTTTATCAATAATAATTTTATATTTATTATAAGATATTTAATAGAGATAAATAAAAAAAGATAAAATTAATTAAAAAAATAAGTAACTATTTTATATGAAAATAAAATTTAATTAAAAATATTTTATACTTTTAAATGAAAGAAATAAATGTTTTCATGTAGGAGGTAATTTTATTCTAGACGGGAGGATATTAAAAGTTAATACCTTATGGGAATTTGAAATTAGTTTATTAGCTAATTTCATTTCATTAAATATAAAATAGAAAAAATTAATGTGCAGGTTCTTATTATTTTTCTTGATTTTAAATTGAGTTCCTGTTATTTATTTCGTTTTTATCAATGAAGGCCTTATTATTTGATAGGTTACTAAATATTTTAGTTTTTCAAGGTTAAAATTATTAATAAATCATTAATTTTTCTAAAAGAAAAATGATTTTAAAATTTATATAAATATTGATTTAACACTTATGGCCAAGAAAGAAAAAAATAAAACACGATCTAATGCAATGATTTTTATTTTTATTAAATTTTTTATAAAAATTTTATATGTATAAAAAATTATTTAGAAGACATGATTTAATTATATAATTTTTTTAGTTGTACAAATCATGTAATCAATTTTAACGTTTACAATCTTTTAATGAGAATATAAAAGTTTCAATTTTTTTTTAAGTAAAAATTGAAGAATTTTAACCGGATTAACATATTTAGAGCCCATTTATTTTGCCCTATTTTTTTTTAAAAAATCCATTTCATGAGTTTTAGTTATGTTTATTTAAACCTTTAAAAATAATTAAAATTTGAAAAATATAAATAAAATTAATTATGTTTTTTTTAAATTTTTGAAAATAATTCATTTGTGTAAGAAACTATTTTGTGTAGCTTTTAAAAATAATTTAATACAAAAAGAATATCCTGAAAAGGTGGGACATGCAAACATATCATGAAATTTAAAATAATTAAGTAATAAATTATATCTATAAAATAAAAATAAAAAAGATATAATAAAATTTAAAAATAACTAATTAATAATTATTTTTTATTATTGTAATCAAACATAAAATAATGTCTGCTTTTTATAAAAAAAATTTACTATCTAATTTTTTTAATCTTAAATAAATGGGCCTTCAATTGATTAAATTATAAGAACTTGATCTAAACAGATTAAATTACACAGACTTAATTTAAAGTTGAAAAAAATTAGAAGGGATTGCAAGTTAAATTTTTCTATGAAATATACAGAGTTGATGGCTTAATGGAAAATCCCATAATGGAACCTGCATCGTGGGTTGATTGTTATTATTATTTTCTTTTTAACATGGCTATCCAATAGTTAGATTTAATTATTGTCAGGGTTACTCTGTCAAATGTATTTCTTGTATTCACACTAACTGAAACTCAATGATTTCATATTTAGAACTTGCTTGGAAAATGTTAAAAAGTACATTTAAATTATATCTAGAGCATACTTTTACCAAACTCAATAAATAATTGGATTTCTCAAATAAACTTTTATCATATGTCAAATAAACTCTCGTCATGTGTACTATAATGGAGGCCCCGTTGGCAGGTTGAAATGATTCGAGGTGGTGTGGGCCTCTTTTTCTTGAATCAAACTCGCTTTATGGGCTCCACCCCCCAACCCCCACTTCTTTGTCAAATATCTAAGATGAATGTATTGTATAGTATCCAAGCCCTTTTTGTTTTGGGTCAAAGAATCCAAACAACGTTAGTTTTCAAGTGGACAGATGGGGTTTTTGCTTCATGGGCTCGCCCCCCCCCCAAAAAAAAACCACATAGATAAATAGGGAATTAGGAATTTAAATTAGGAAATTGGATAACACATTGGCAATAAATAATCAAATCGATGATTAAGCAAGCAATGGAATTCCTTCATTTAGTCAGGATGAGCTGATTGTGAGCTCTTCACATGAAGTCCAGTGCCAGTCATACTGTGTCTTCAAAAACACTGGTTTATCACTCATATTTTGTACGGGTTGTTATTTTTAAAAATATATTTTAAATGTTAAATAACAAAATCAATACATATTAAATATTTACAACAGCAAGAAATAACTACTTGATTTATCAATAATACGTGATAAGTCATCACAATAAACCCATGCTCACCAATCAAAATAAAATTGATTGGGATTATATACTTTAAAACAACATTTTTCACAATTGTTTCACACTTTTTACACATTGTGCGTGTGTTTTTCAAACTTGCCATTATATTTTGACATTGATGATATTGATTAATGATTGATATCTAAAATAAATATACTAATTTGATATGAGTAGCATAATGTCTCTTTTTTTATATTTTAAAAATATATATATTATATTATATTATATTATATATAAAGACTTGAGTCCACATAAACATTGAATGAATTATATTGTTTGTACTTTATGGAAAATGCAACTTTATGTAAGTTTCAATTTATGTGTTATTAGTTATTCATTATTATCATTAAGTCATCAAACTAGCGAGTCTAATTAAGCTCGTGGTGAGAATGAAAATTTGAATTGCAAACTTATAAAAGTTTATGTTTATTAATAAATAGTCATTAAAAATACATAATTAAATAATTAAAATATAAATATAATTAAAATTTGATTTAAGTATATTTTAGATATAAATAATTGAAATTAAGTCTATATATATTAATATACTATTACAAAAAATATGAAAATTTAAAATAAGGCAATTTAATTTTTTTTATTTCTTTTTCATTAATGTTAATTTTTGCTCTTTAAATTTTATTTTTCTTTGATCTGGGTCCTCACACTTCTAAGAACCAGTAGGGCCCATTTGGTTTTTACATTTGTCATTTAAAAAGTCCTTTCAAAATATAATTTAAATGTAAATATTGTTTAGTTTTATTTTCAAGAACTTTGAAAATGATCTTGACAAATATAAACAATAATCTTAGAAGTCTTTTTTTAAATGTAACTATAACTTACTTTTGTTTTTTCACGTTTTGGGAGTGGGTGCCTTTACCAAAAAAAAAAAAAGAAGATATTTTTAACTACCCAATTTTTCCATAATCCCCTCATGTGCACGGTTGCAATATTTACATTTATATTTTTATTATATTTATATTAACTCTAATATTTATGCTAGATATCAAAATGAGCATTATAAATTAAATAATTAATTATATTAATATTTAGTATTAATCTATATTAGATTATCATATATATTTTATTTAAATTATATTAATTTTTAATATTAATATATGCTGAACTATTTATTATATAAAATTTTTCATCATATCAAAGTTTATATTTTTTATCATTTAACACATCAAATTTTATATTATTTAAAATTTTATCACATTTTTTAATCATTTTAATATACTATATTTGTATAATAAAAATTATAAATCATCGTAAATTAATATTTTTATGATAATTGTACATTTAAAAGTACATTTTATTACCATAATTCAAATAACTTTTAATTTATTAAACTAAATTTTAAAAAAATGTATTTAAACACAACTTTCATTATAACAATTGACTTTCATTACACTGACTTTTGCTAAATGAACTTTTAATAAATAAATTTTGATAACCTGAACTAAACATATATATAATATATACTTAGTTTATTCAACTTAATAAAAAGTCAACAAGCTCAACGAGTTTAATTGAATTTACATTTAGCCTGAGTTTATAAATAAACTAACATAATTTTATAAATTAAAAATATAAAAATAATAAATATGGACATTAATTTATAAGTCTAATTGAACTTATATTTAGTTTAATTTTACAAGTTATTTGTCATAATTTTATAAATTAAAAAATATAAAAATAATAAGCTCATAAAATTAATATGAGAATTTAACAATAATCATCATCATCATCAATATGTTGAATCATTGATAAATGATAACGTGATTTGTGGCACATTGGCACATACTCTGGCATTATAACATAAATTAGTTATTGGCGAAAAGAAAAAACAAATTAATTTACCAACCGGGACAGGATACAGCTGTTTTTTTCTTCTCTCTACCTCTCTTCCTTGTTCCCCCTTTTCCCATGATTCCACGTTACTCAATCCAAGATCTCCTGTGCAATCTCGATTCTCCACTCTGCCTTCATTTTCCCTCTCGAAAATCAATGGTCCATCCTTGGCAATCTGTCACCAAATCGACGAGTTAGGGTTTCTGTTGGGTTCAGTTTTTGTGGGGACTTCTGGGGACACTACATCTCCGTCAGCCATGGCCACCAACTTGCAGATGAGCCCTCAGTTGGAGCAGATCCATGGTGAAATTCGCGACCACTTCCGAGCCCTCGCGTATGTATTTCAATAAATTCACTCTTTCTTCTCATATTTGATCGCGGAGTCCGCTTATATTTCTGTGCCACGTTACTGATTTTCTCCAAGTCTTCATATAATGTAAGGTGGTATCCCTTGTGGTGAATGCTTCTTAGATATCAACGTTATTGTCACATATATGGTTATAATTGGTCTCGATGTGATGAATGCTTAAACAGGGGCACTTGCCGTTGAAATACCCGATAAATATTTTGTGCCTCTATCAGTTCTGGTATTATGCTAACATCTTATTAAGTTCATCTTTTTAATCCCCAAGCATCTTCCGACTTAGTGTATAGCAGTATTTTGGCCACGAAACTAGTCGCAGTTCGAAAATTTAGGTGCTTTTCATTTCTAAAGCCAAGTAATTAGCCAGTTTCCCACCAACTGCAATGGAAGTGCCTTATTATGCCCACAAATTTTGATATGCCTTATTTTTATTCATTGTGGTAATGGCATGGGATAATAGGAGTAATTGATATGCCTACTTCTGGAGATTTTGGATATCACTAGTAGAAGAGACTAAAGTACAACAGCTCTGACCACTAGTTGCTTGTTACTTATTAGCTTGCTACACTTTAAAGCCTAACTTCTGATCTCGATTTTTGTTGGGTAAAATTCAAACCTGAAGGATCATCTGTCTTAGATGTTAGCATTTATAACCTTTTTTGTCCCCTCAAAGGAAGCTTTTTCATTAAGGATTTGACCAGTTGTCAGATCCAATTTTTTTTGGACAAAAAGCCTACTGTAATCTATTTGAGTAAATATTGATGGAATTATGTACTAAATAATTTTTGTGACGTCATATTTTTGGGTTCAAGGTCAAAATTCCAAGGAGTTTGTGTTTAGATAGCACATAAATTTGCTTTTATGAGCTATTTGCTGATGAAAAATGCATGCAACCATGCAATGGATCTTGTAGCTGCTTGCTTCTTGCTAGTTTAGGTGTGTTACAACTGGCCCCCCCCCCCCCCAAAAAAAAAACCCAAAAAAAAAAAAGTTCATGTTGGGATACTTGCTGGAATATTTTCCTACTTGTGACCTTGCTCACACCACTACTTTCAACTTATTAGTCACTTCTTTTTCCCCATGTTCTCTGCCAGCTGCCCGGTCATTTAAATTGACTCAAGACTTGAAATACATTCTTACCCTTTTTTGTACTTTTTCGTCATTAGACTTGTATAAATGATTAAGTTGGATTAGACCTAGAGCATTGTAATAGTAACAGAGATAAATCTCTTGTATTAATTTCCACAAGTCCCTGAATCTAATTTTTTTAGTGCATTTTTGCACCTTTCATGTGTACAATGTTACACTTATTATTTTGGTATGACCTTTTTTTTTTTTAAATATACTTCGCTTTTATTTTGCTTATGTTATTTTCATCTTTACCGGTTGTTGTTTTCATGATTAACATGTTTTTAATGCCCATCCTCTAGGAATTAGTAGATACACTTCTTGAATGTAAGCAAATTTATTGAATCATATATTTGCTATTTGCGTTTAACACTCTGACCTTTTGGGGACCAGAAATGGCTTCCAGAAGCTTGATAAGATTAAAGATTCCAATAGACAAAGTAAACAGCTGGAAGAACTCACAGTGAAAATGAGGGAATGCAAAAGGTAAGCCACGCATTTACTAATTTTGATGTCTCTTGTTTGCTACTTGAGCTCAAGCTGAATAAGGAAAATTCAGATTTTACATGACATGAGCTTCTTTCGAAGCCCTCCTAGGCTTGTATCGTGTAAATTATTTGTTTGTTACTTATTAACTATGATAATGTAATAGTTTTTCTTATTATATTAACATATATCTTGTGGTAAAATTCCTGTTGTTTTGGTTGATGGCGATGCAGCCACTGCACAGCCTCTCTATTGAGAGAAATTCTTATATATCCTTGAGTTTTGCCTACTTCTATTCTCTAATAAAAAACAGAGTCACATCAAATGGAGCTTTTATTTCTCTCCATACTTTTGTAATTTCTTTCATCAGCTGATTACCCATATTTCTCTCCATGAATATATTCCATTAATTGCTAAAGGGTCCCATAGTTTATATGTTGCAAAATTATTTCTGGAAAAATGGAGTGTAATTGGGCTTCATGGAGAGTGACTTGGTGTATTTTATAGTATAAATGATGTGACACTCTTGGAGGATATCAGAATTTCTCCATGTAGAAATATTTTATTTGATTCAGTGATACCTTACATCACGCTGTGGAGTTTGTGCTTTCCAGACTTCTGAGTGAGGCAGAAGTGGTTTACTATTCTACATGTGCCAGTGGCAAAGCGAATAAAATTCTTTGTGGTTCAGACATATTTTGCAGTATCCTTTGGCATGCATACTGTGATTCACTAAACATGAAGCCTTATTTTGTAATTTGGTCCAGGTTGATAAAAGAGTTTGATCGTGAAATTAAAGATGAAGAGGGCAGAAATCCTCCAGAAGTGAACAGGCAACTAAATGATGAAAAGCAATCAATGGTCAATACTGAGCTTTCTTTTTTATTTTCATTCTGTTTTGCTTATGCCAGGAATCTACCCCTGCAAACATTGGGAAGCATGCAAGATTTTCCATGAATTGTGCATAGACCATCAAGTTCATTTTCTTTTCAACTTTTGACATTCTAAGAAAATTGTGGTTCACTGGGTCTCAGGCTTTTTTTTTAGTAACTATTTTCAAGGGGAAAAATATCAAATATATTGCAGAATTCATGGGCACATAAGTTTTTATGGAACTAAAATTGTGAGATTTTTTTTTAAGTTTTATAATGCATGGGCAATGCAGAACTGCAGAGGACACTCTGATTTTTTTTTTTTTTTGTTAGGTCTAATAACCATTCTTGTATGTTTTATAAGGTTTTTATGCCTGATTTTGCAGAATCATATGGAGTTTGTCGGATTGAATTTGGAAAATAAAAGTGATTTAGAACATAAATATTCTGTTTGATTTTTTGTTAGTATAAGACTTTCCCCTTAGGGATTTCTTAATGTATAAAGCTGTTATTATTCATAAATGTGCTCCTCTATTGGATATTTAACTCTTGAAAATGTTGGATAAGTTAGAGATGTTTTCTTTGATCAATGTTTTTTTTTTTCCTTGGAAAAAAATGGATCATGGAATGTAGGGTAGCACTTATAGTTGCTAAAGGTGAGTGAGTTCTGACTGAATGTATCATTGTATCCTTATATACCAATAAAACTAGAATGTATATGATGTCTTATGCTGAACAATTAATTGTAAGATGTTTGGTATAAGGACATCATCACCTGTCTCTTGCTTGGTCCTCTGTACACTCTGTTTGGTTCAGGGGTAGGGGTGGGGAGAAAAAAATAATTATGTTATGGACAACTATGTCCTTATCAAATTTCCTCCTATCTTTTATAACTAGTTAATAAAATATATATGTGAAGTTTAAAAAAATACATGAAAACATAATGTGAGCTAAATAATAATCGCAATATATATGTCAAGTCATCAAGGTAGATTAAGATAAATAAATGAGAGAAACAAATCAAAAGACACAATGAAATTACTGGCAGGGAAGTATATCCAGTATCCTTGAAGATATTCCAATTCTCAGGACCCATTCATTTCCATTTAGCGAGGTTAACTTCCTACATAAACCAAGAGACTATGTCAATGTTAACTTCCTACATAAACAAGCAATGATTAGCATTATAGCAAGTCAAAATGCCAGGTAGGAAAGAGAACAATCGTTTGGAGGAATTGGATTTTTTTAATGTTAAAATGACTAAGCAGTGAATTGCTGGGATTCAAAATGTAAGCAGAGTGGAGAATGAGCATTTGAGCAATGTAGGCAAGTTCAGAGCTTTCAAGTCCGTGCCCCTACCTTTCAACTACTATCTACAACAAAGCTGAAGACAAGGAGGGCTTATTCGAATTCAGATATTCCATCAACATAGAAATATGTGGGCTGCGACAGCAACAAGGGTGGCAACATGGGTGGCGACAGGGATGACAGACACTGTGCAGGTCATAGTTGGGGATGGCGTGAGAGAAAAATAGGCTCAGGATGATCGAAAATGAAGTTAGGTTTTATTTGGAGAGGGGTATTTTTGGATTATCAAAATGTGACGTGGGTAAATTAATCAAATACAACAAAATTATATCCCTCCCCTCCATAGGCCCCCATTTTGGAGGGGAGGGGAGGGGAGGGGAGGGAAAATGTTAAGAAAATTTTCCCTCCCTTCCCTTTCATTCTAACTACCCTAACAAGGGGAGGGGACCAAAATCCGTCCTCTTGCCCTGAACCAAACTGGGGGGCAGTCCCAGTGTGACCTGTCTTAGAACTTTAGCAGTGACTAAATTCCAAAACTATAGTGATAGCTAGTCTGTCTTGGTTATTTATATATTTCTACTATTTCTATTTATCAGTTGTTTGGTTTTTGAAAAGACTGCCACTCAAAATCTTTCAGTCTTTTGTTACTTTTTATTTGAAAAAGCATGCCTATTTCTGCCTTGTGACTTATGGAAATGATTTTGATGTAATTGGCATTAGGTCCGGTGATTCTTGATATATTTTTGTATGCATATGCTTGCACACTAACAGCCTAGTCATTTTTTTTCTTTCATTTTTCTTGCAGATCAAGGAGCTAAACTCTTATGTGGGTTTGAGAAAAACGTAAGTTTACCATCTCGGACACAAATACTGAATAAAATTTATTCTTATGAATGTATTTGAACAACTCCCATGTTTAATACTGATCTTTCATGTTAGAATTCTTTGCTGTCAAAATCATAGTATTTCTATACTAGTATACGTGGTTTTGTAAGATTTTGGTCTCATTCATACTCTATATCATATATCATATATCAACAAATTTAAACAACTAAGATAACTGTCAAGATAAATATTCAAATGACTTAGTTGCTTTGAAAGTTTTAAATGCCATCTTTTTCTATTTTTAAAATAGGAAAATTAAGTATTTTGGATGATCTAGAGGGATAACTGTGGTACATAAAGGAATAGTGAGTATCTTATATGGCGAGATTGCAGGGTAGTTATGAAGAAGGTTAGCAGTGGTTGATGAGGGGGTTGTCAAAATAATGTTTAGTTATTAGATGTGTAGTCTTTATGTAAATAAAGCCGGGAATCCTAGGGGACTATACATCAATATAGATACAAAGATAACTGAATGACTAGTAATAGGTAGTGGGTAATTATTTGATGATTCATGGTGCCTCCATTGTCTAGTTAAATGAATAGGGGGTAGTTAGTTATTTGAAAATTTGCGACTTTTTAGTATCCCATTTTCTTTAAAATAAAAATGAAGCTGGATGATAAATTCCGTTGCCTCATCTATAAAATAATGTGCATGTTTCTAGATTTGTGCATTTCGTCAATTTGAAAAATAAAATGTTCCTTCAATATCAAATTTTCCTAGTTGCACGCTGTCAAAATTACAACGAATTAGACATGGGACCCATGCATCGCACAAAGTATGAGTCATACTGTTCATAACTTACAAATAGGGTGGTATCGTCTGTGTGTTAATTTTGATTTTGCTTGGAGAATGAAGTTTACAGAATTAACTTAATGGTATAATCTGTTCCCAAAATTAAAATTGAAGAAAATGCGATTGAAGGATTTATGCTATTTTTGGATTATTGACAGGTACATGAATACCATTGGTAATAAGAAGCTTGAACTCTTTGACATGGGAGCTGGATCTAGTGAACCTACAGCTGAAGAAAATGTTCAAATGGCATCAAGTAAGATGTTACCCTTAATGTTAATGCAATTGTGTCTCTGCTTCCAAACTGTGTGCTATGCTATATGTTCTGGTTAATTTTGACGATCTTGTGGGAGCAACAGTTTGGTTTTGGTTGGCAACTGAAATTTTATGAAGGCTTGTTTGAGGGAAATTAAGTTTAAAGGTCATACATCTGATTTGACAAAAATCACAGCAGATACTGAAGAGATAATGGCAGTATGGTGCTATATAATTTGGAACTCATTTCACTGTAGGTCTGTGTGTTTGGTGTTGTTACTTGTACCCCTCAAGCATTGACATATCAGGCACTAATTTTTTCTTTTTTCTTTCTAGGCATCCTCCTTGGGGTTCTTAATTGAGGCTTCTCTGCATGTTTTATGCTTGCGTGGCAATTGGTATAAATATATCTTGTTACAATCTTTGGTTGGTTTGTCCTGTAGCTATGTCAAATCAAGAACTTGTTGATGCTGGGATGAAGAGAATGGATGAGACTGATCAGGCGATTGAACGATCCAAACAGGTGAGTCACTTTTTATTGATACGTCTCTGTTGCTCATATATACGTTGGTTCTGAACTCTGTTGAATTGTAGGTTGTACATCAAACGATTGAGGTGGGCACCCAAACTGCCTCTACCTTGAAGGGCCAAGTAAGTTTGATTTGCACTGAGTACTTTGATAAGAAAGAGTCTACATGATGGGTCGCATAATCTGACCCTATAATCCCCCTTCCCAAATTATTGCAGACTGATCAAATGGGCCGCATTGTGAATGATCTGGATTCAATTCAGTTCTCTATTAAGAAGGCCTCCCAGCTCGTGAAAGAAATTGGTAGACAGGTTGCTTGATTCTTATTACTTCTTGCAATACATATTATGCGATGTAAAGGTTCCTTTATACTAGTTTCGTGATGCTTACGTGTTTTCATGCTATTTACCAGGTGGCTACAGATAAGTGCATCATGCTATTTTGTTCCTTATCGTCTGTGGTGTTATAGCCATTATGTTGTGAAGGTATCTTTCTTTCATAAGTTTAGTTTAAGAAATCCTAGCCTGAAGTTCTCTTTTTCTCAAGTAAAGTAACCTGGATATATTTCTCAAATAATATATTATTTGGTGAAACTAGGATAAAATACTGTAAAAATTGGTTTGAAAAAAGTATTATTTACGAAACTTTCTAGGGATAAAACTTCTCTTGTACTTCTTGGTACATTTGCCAACTTTATTTGGTCCTCCACAAATCGTTTCTTTCAATGTAGTCTCCGAAAATGTTTTCATTGTTGTTCATCTTTCCCATTTCCATCGAAAATTCAATGCCAACTGAACAGTGTGTTGAATTCTGTATGAGCAAGGGAAATAAGGGCAACTTTGTTGGCATTTTAATGATTGAGAGGCTAAATTGAAAGAAGTAATCTGTGACTGAATTGAAAATTTACCTATTTTGTCAGGGTCCACAATGAGTTTCATCTATAAACTATCTGTTCAATTAATCCCAAATTCAAACGCGTGAGATATGTTTGTGTATGTTGCCTTTCCTTGGATTTTCAATTATGCTTGTGTTTTAATTGGCACTGCTCTTTCTCAGATTGTGAATCCCAGCAACAAGAACATTAGGGACATCCCTGGGTTGGCGCCACCAGTTCCCTCTAGGAGGCTTTTGTACGCAAGGACTGGACAACATATTGATTATTTTTATTTTGATGGGCTTTCTCTGTCCTACCATGCTGACTCCTATTCTCAGTTATAACGATGAGGGATGCTGCTGTTTGGGGGATTTAGTTGTATCATTTGATTTTGTTTTTTTCCCTTGCTGAGTTCTTGTCCTGTCTGTGATTTATTTGTAAATCACGCGAGCTCCTTTTTGCTTTCGTTGCCCGTTGCTTCTTCATGTAACCCGCCAAAAAATGTTCAGGGCTTAGACAGAATTTCTCGCTGTACATGCCCTTTTCAA
>NW_026556202.1:0-40049 GCF_029017545.1 Prosopis cineraria | reverse complement strand
CAAACTTATACTGAAAGGTATTCGCTGGTCAACCTTTAAATCCATTATCAATCAGCTCGTTAGCATTTCCAGCGCAGAATCGCCTATGCAAACCCAACACACCTCCAAGATTGTAAAACAAAAAAGCAGAAATCTATCAACAGCAAGATCAAACTAGAAATGAATAATTAAGATATGTCTTATAGTCAATCATTGAGCCAAAACGCAAGAAGGGGAGATGCTATTAAGATTTGAACAAAGAAATTTCTGAGATGGAAGGGATCATGATGCTATGCAGGGTTGTGCAAAGTCCTTCAATTCTGTCTGACCCAGTTCAACCCAAGATGGCCCTATTTTGTCCAATCCTATAAACATTGGTCCTTTAAGACAAAAAAGATTAAAAAATCAGACTATTTTTTTGAGTTAAACTGAAAAGAAGATTCGACATTTTGGACCACTTAGTCTAGTTCAATCTTATTATTTATTTTTTGACAAATGTTTTAAGTGTAATTTATACTAAGAAGGTGATTGCATGAAGATTGTTGAGTTTGTTCTAAATTGTTGGTGTAATATAGTATGTTAAAGTTTGTTGAATGTTGTTTTTGTTTGTAACTAAAATAGATTGTTTTTGTTAAAAATTATTTTGAATTTATTATAATTATAAGTGATCTTATTATTTTAATTGAGTTTATTAGGTTGAAATAAATTATTACCTCTCATAGAAGAAAAAATACAAAAAAAATAGCTAAGTGAGTAATAGACTAATTGGATCAATCTCTCAATTCTATGGACCAAGTCTGATCCTGTTAATTTTTAGGTTATCACCAGACAATATTAAATTATTGGTTGTCTAATCCAGTCTTTTTTATAAAAGAGATCAAATTTTGGATTAGGCCAAAATTGATTGTGGTCCAATCTTTTTATGCGGCCCTAATGTCAAGTGCGACCACTTCAACAAATTAAAATTTACACACGGCCAGTTACAGAGGAGACAAGAACAAGTGATGATTGTTATCAAGCCTGTCTTAAACTCAATCAATCCAAAGTAATAATGAAATGAAAGACCAAAGCGATCACGTAACATTATTTCTAACTACAAAGAAAATTTTTACCTCTCGATGAGCGTTCTGAACTTCTGATGACCTCAATCAAGTTGCAGAACCCCCCACACTACTGACACAAATGAAAATTGAAACCCAAAAAATATTTCACCTTCTTCAAAAACCCAAATCTCGACCTCTAAAGATGATCAATCAACAGTGCTTCAATCTTTGGCCTCGCAATCTTAAGATCTTCAATTCACCACCTACGAGCCACCACAGATCACGAAATCCACTGATGCAAATACATCTCCAAAGACGCCGAACATCTGGAACCCGGTGCGACCCTCACATCTTCCTCCGCCGTAGATACATCCACGCCACCATCCTTGCCAAACTCACTAAACGTGGAGGTACCCTTCGTAAATCCTCCAATAGAGAGGAGTCATTTAAATTTCCTTCGGAAGTATCCAGGCCATGGTCGCCTGTGAGAGGTGGAACCCCTACCTCCGCCTGGTCGCACTATCGTTCGGCGCGTCCAGCTCTGTCTCGACGGACTCTATGCTCCGTGAAACACCCTAATTTCATACAACTACAGTTAATCATCTTCTATCATGATATTAAAAGACTTTACATATCATAATAGAAAAGGGGACATCCTAGCCTATTATAGTGAAAAAGAATTATCCTTCGCTCTACCATGATATCTTAGATAAGCCAACTTAATTAACATGAGCTAGCTCATACTATGGTAGAAAAATATTTTTACACAATAATTGGGCTACTATAGTAGAAAAAACTAAAAGTATTATTTTAAATATTTAACAACTAAGTTCACATCTATTATAGTAGAAAAGAAGTGAACCTTCCGTCGTGCAGTCTACCATAATATGAAAGAAAGGAATCAATTGTATATAAGCTTCAAATACATGCCCTCATGTAGATTTTCCAACACACAATCCGATCAGGGAAATAACCATGACAACCTAATATAGGCTCTGCCTACTCTGATTATGTTAACAATTAGTTATATAATTTAGCTCTTCCAAACATATGCCATAGTTATATGATCAACAATCTCAGATGAAATAAAAATAAATAAATAAATGAAAAATAAAGCAGCAATGCCTCTGGTCAAATCCCCTCACCCTGGGGCCTAGAGGCTAAAAGAATATAATTCATAACAAATCTTATTATTCAATAAAGTCAAAATAAAATAAAAACAAAAATGTAAATCCTAAGAGTAGCAATAGGGTTTGTCTTTCTGGGCCATACTCCTCAAGAAGCTGTAGGTCCCAATGTCTGCTCGCTAGTTGAAGCTCTGCTCGTTATTCCTACAACTTTAAATAAAAGTAGGATGAGACAGGGTTTTAATAACCTCTTAAAGGTTACGGTGTATCCAAAACTGGTAGGTAACTTCGTTTGGTGAGTTTTCACAAATAATCACTTTAACATTATTCTCATAATGTGGAAGAAAAGAAAACATTACCTTTTTTGTTAACAATTAATATAATTGGCATACTTGACTAGGAAAAATCTAATATATTTAATGTTAGAATTGCACAAGCATATTCTAATATATATATATATATATAACCATAATCTTGTCATTCAAACAACAAAGACTAGCAACCACAATCATAACGTGATCCATATTCTATTCATAAGTAGTTATAAAAACATATTAGAAAAACAGGATGGTCAGGATATTCATTATTATCCTCTATTTTTTCTTCCTTATCTTCTCCTTATTTTCACAGGCTGAGATTTTAAGTGATAGGAGATAGTGCCTTCCTAAAAGTTCCATCGCTCCACATCAAACCTTAATCTCCTCCTTTCGACTATAAGGGGTGCCCAAATAGTACCAAACTTGACCTGACCCTAGTCGAATGGCTCAGGGTAACACAAGTACAACTCATAGCTTCTCAGTGCATGCCACATGGGAGCAAGTATGTGATCACGATCCAACCTTATTTCCTCAATTTAACCCATTACTTATAGCCATCTCATGATACACATATGACAGTTGTTATATATTAGTCAGCATAAACAAAATGCAATGTCACAATTAAGAGTAAGCACATGCCAATCAATCATCAACTAGCTTGTGTGACAAATAGTATTATCTATCTAATCTTAAATTTCATGTAATTCCAGTCAAGTAGTACTCCTGAAGGGTTATATTAAGCATTATATTATTCAAGGTTCCAAGTCCTTTTGATCATTACTAGACTGAGTTCTCACAAAAATATTTTATAATAGACATGCTTATTAAATTCAATTCATTGTAAGTATTATTAAAATGGCTACTTGCCAAATGATGCATGCAGAGTAATTTAAAAGAAATTACCTAGGTTCTAGTTCATTAAAAGAATCCAAGATCTCTCTATAAGAGATCTTCTAACTAACTTAGACATCAAAGCGAAATTAAGAGGTCCCTTAGACAACTGCTAACACCTTTCCAAACAATAATTTAAAGAATTAGGATTACAAAAAAATTATATTTAATTATTTATTAATCTCAATTTATTTCAAAATACTCGTGGAAGTTATATTTAACTCTAGAACTATTTTCATTAAACTCTACTCATTTTATTTTAGATGTTTCTAATCTTAGAGCTTCCCATAGATTTACCAAAGGAATTCTAAATCATATTAACCATTAATTTTTAACTTTAAAGTACTTGTCAGCATGTTCTATAAGTTCAAAGCATTTAATAAGTTAAATTTTCATTCCTAAATAATTAAAATAAATTTTAATTAGTTATAATATATTCCCTAGAGTTACTTTTAATTTATAAATTGCTTTACAGAAGTCTAAAATAATTTTTACAACTCTCAAAGTTACTCAGAATTTCTAAAAACTATTTCTATAATCTCAATATAGTTATGGAGTCATAACTCAACAATTCTACAACTCTATCCAATTCTTCAAATTTTAAATCATCTAAAATTAGTGATTTTAACTAGAACAAATTCTAGGATACTTACCTAACCTTAAAAGCTTTAGTCTAATCCAAAAAATATCTATATAGCTTCCCTAGAATTTCTTCTCACCCACTCTGCAAACGCCCACTCTGTTCTCTTGTAATTTCCCTCATTGTCGACGTGGAAAAGAGAACTAAGTAAGTATTTGGATTAAAAAATTTGCAAATGAGGTTAAGATTCAATTAAAGTTAGCAAATTAATATTAGAAAAAAAATCAGTAAATATAAAGTGATTTATATTTGAATGTTTTTTTTTCATAGGCAAGTTAAATAAATTGAAATTCATTGGATGATTTGATTCAAAAGTCAATTGAGATGTTTAATAAAAAAAATAAATATGAATTGATATATATATATTGACTAATTAATAAGTAAAAAATATTAAATATTAAATTATGAAAACCTAAAATCTTAATTGGTATGATTTACAATTATCAGCTATACGCCTTAATCTGCCCTATCCAGTTAAAAAATTTCTCATAAGAAAGACATATGAGGGAGTAAATTATAAAAATGCAAACACATATTTTTGATTAAAAATATCATTTACGGCCAACAAATTTAGAAATATCATTATTTAGTCATGGCAAGCCTCATTTATTCCCATCTTTTTTGTATTCAAATAATCTTGCTCAAGGTAACACCTTGGTTGTCCCATATTCAGGTTATGGATCACTAGGCAATTTAATTAGTTAATCAATATAACACATGATCTAAATTTTCTATAAATTTTATAATATATTATATTTTTTTTAATAAAACAATCTATTATGTTTATGAGTATAGATAAAAGATGAAGATTATTTCAAATTTCATATGCATGCAAGAAAAGACGATAAGTTGAGCAAGTCGTCAAAAAGCAAAGCGTGGAAGGGTGATTCTTGAAGATCAGGTAGTGGGATCAATGTAATTGCTTATCTATTTTTTTTAATCTAAATCCTCTAATATAATATATTTGATATTAGTCTAGGTTTTTTTAAAATCTTAATTATATTTGGTTCCAGTATAATTTAAATAAATATTATTTCTTGAGAAAGTTAATATTATATTTATTTAATCTCACCCAGTCTTGTAAATTTTTCTTTCTTCTAAAATATATCTTGAAATCAAATCCTCAGATTTTATTTCATTCTATGTATAAATGTTCCTTATTCAACTAATTAGATGATAAATTCAAATTATCATGGCATAATCTCTTTCCAATATTAATTAAGTTCTAAAAATTAAGATGTTATGATTTTTTTTTTCCTAAGCTCAAACTATCTTAAACTATTTCAAGCACGACCTTATCCTATTTTTTAAACTCAAAAATAATTTTAAAAAATTTCTTGAAGATAGAGGATGTTACACTCTACTCACAGATGAACGAGGCACTAATTTTCACTCCGTGCTCTGCTCTCAAATGAAGGGTTCGAAGCTTCACTCATGACAATTGAGGAAGGAAGAAGATGGAGAAGAGGAGAACATTGAGAAAGACGAAGGAGCGGAGAAGCTTTAGTGGTGGCCATGCGTAGCTTTGTTTGTTTGTTTTTTTTTTTAAAAAAAAAATTACCATGTGGCAGATAAAGATAACCACACAGTTAACTAATGACGGCAGGGCAAAATTATTGTTTTCTTTTGAAGTTTTATGATAAAATTGCTTTAAATAAAATATTTTAATATTAGGCAATTCTTGTAAAAAAATTTCAGGATAAGTTTGCCTTTTTAACTCATCGTTAATTATACAACTCTTTTCGAACTCTATGTGTGCGCACACCGAACAACTGCATAATATAGGATTTTATTCTGCATATGTATGAGAAAAATTATACCCCCTTCATCTCAATTTATAAAATATTTTTAAATAAAATCATATATATTAATAAAATTTATTAGTACTTCTCCCCATTTTAAATTATAAGATACCTTTAGGGAAGATTTGACATCCCAAAATATAAGATACTTTGAGAAGATTAAGGTTTTATTAAATAAGCTTATTTCAATACTACCCTTTTCCTCTCTATAATTAATTTTCATCCTTTCTCTTTTTAATATACTCCCTCCATCCAAAATATAAGATACTTTTAGATAAAATTTTACATATCAATAAATCTCATTAAATACATTTAACAGCCTTATCTTTTCAAAATAAAAATATAAACTTCTCAAAATACCCATCATTTAATATATTGACAAAAAAAGTGATGAAATTAGTTTAGAGAGAGAGAGAAGCATAATATTAAAATTGATACGTTTAATTAAACTTTAATATACTCAAAGTATCTTATATTTTGAAATGGAAGGAGTATTAAATAATGGATATTTCTAAAAGTTTATATTTTTATTTTAAAAAATAAAATTAAATATATTTAATGAGATTTATTGATGAGTGAAATTTTTTTAAAAAGTATTTTATAATTTAAAACAGAAAGAGCATGATTTACAATCTCATTTTTTTAAGACAAAACTATAAATTTTAAAAATTCTGTTTAATTAATGCTTTTTTATAAAAAAAATATTAAAATATATAATAAAAAAATATTATTAAAATATCTTACATTTTAAAATATTTTTTTTTACAAATGTCTTACAAATTAAAAAAAAAATATTACCCAAAAGTTATTGATAGACATTTCGAATTTTCATTGCGGAAGGTGGCGTCAGATCTCTGCAATCAATTGGAACGAATGGAATGAAGTGTCAATTTCTTCGCCTGAGTCAACTTTCTTGGCTTCTTCGCTAATAAATCCAATTAATTCTCGTGGAGAATATAATAGCAAGATAATAAAATTAAAATTACCTAAAATCAAATTTTATTCTGGACCTGACATCAATAATACAAAGCAATGGAGATGGATGAATAGCAACACACAAACACTACCAAAAACTTTCACCGGTACAATAAACTGATTATGAACTGAACTGTCAAATTCTCTTCATGCTCTCCACACACGTTCTCAAATCACGTACCATCGTAATAGTTTTCTACCTAGAGGATGAGATTCCCTAAGGCAACGGAAGCGACGATGAAGATGAATCCAGCAAAGGCACGAGAAGCTGCAGAACTAGGAGGAGGAGGAGGTTGGGGGGGTGGACGACGTCGGAGAAGGCGACGATGTCGGAGACGAAGCATCGGAGACGACGACGGCTAATTTCTGGCCGCCCTGGCAGTGCTGGCCAAAGCTGCAAATGAAGTAGTGGCTTCCGGTTTCATTGAGGGTGTAGTTATACGGGCCGGTGGTGACCTTCAGCGTGTTACTATTTTCACTGCAAGAATCGTATGATGCTTTCGGCACTTTGACGACGTCGTGTTGACCTGTAGCGAATTGGAACGCTACCAAAAGTAAAAGCAGGGGGGGGGGAATAGTTAGTCTAGAAATAAAAAAAGAAAAGGGTTTGAATTAATTAATAAATAAATGGGAAATAAAATTATAGACGTACAGAGAGTATCGTTGAGTCGAAAGGTTTTATCGGAGACCCAGGTAGTGTAGAATTGGGCATTATCGGGGATCCTCCATCCGGTGGAGTCTCCGACGACATGGACGGCGGCTGTGGCGCAACGGAGAAGAAGAAAAGGAAGAAATAAAGCGGCAAGGGAAAGGCAGGTATTGGCCATGGTTATGGAATGGAGATATATGAAGAACAAGTATGTGTGTGTGTGTATAAGAATGAGAATGAGAAGGTTGATGAAGAATGAATGAGTGGAAGGGGAGGCATGGAGGGTATAAATAAGAGAAGAGGGTGGAATATTCAACACGGTAGGAAGGGAGGACTCAAGTGGTCCGTGTTGTGTTGAATGCGGGTCGTCCTGTACTCCTGGGTCGCCCTTTCCTTTCTCACCAGCCCAGTCAAACCACTACGTTTCTTCTCCCGGCCCTTCCTACACTGAGACTTCAATTCATACTTTCTCCCCGCGCATTTGTTAGTTACATCAAGTTTTCTCAAGTTATTTTCTCAATTTTAAAAATATTTTCCAGAAAATTATAAAAAAAACAATATTTCAAATCAATAAGAGAATTTCATTGCAGGATGGAATATTATATCAAATTAAAATTAAAGAATTTTGAAAATTCAACTAATTTAACGCGAAGATGGGGCATCGTTCGGCAATGTCTTAAATCTTAATCACATCACAAGCGTGGGCCAAAGTCTGCACGTGGGACCCAGGAGAGAAAGTTCAACAACGTTCACCTGTGTTCTCTGAACTCTAGCCTTTTCGGTTGCAAGGCGCTGGAATTGTGGAAAGTCACTCCCCTCCAGCCTCAGCCTTCTTAATTTACCCAAAGTCAACACAGACTTCCCAAACCCAATTGCACTGCAACCTCGTTTTTCTCACGTTGTTGATTTTTCTGTTTGCTCAAAAGCTGTGAATTTCTATGCATACTTATTTTGTGTACTAATAATTCTCAACTTTCATTTTCTCCATTTGTTGACGAATTTGATTTATTAGAAATCATGATTTTCTGTTACAGCAATATGGTGCTATAAAAAAAAAAAAAAGATATATGGAGTGACCTAAATAAGCAGGCTCCACATTATGTATTTATCTCCCTTCTTCTTATAATATTGTGCCATTATTAAAGAAATAGAACTAATTTGTTCGTCAATACTTTATTGTATGTGTTTATTGCAAATTCCTTTTCGGTAAGAAAAAAACATGTTCCTATCATTTGCATCGTAATTTAACTCTTTTGATGAGTTGAATTTCCATCATGTTAATTTAGAAAGCTATGGCATTGAGAAGAATCATAGATTAAATAGACATGATTAAATATTACACTGCTCAAATGTGAGGTGGGAAAAATAAAGAAACAAGAAGATTGGATCATCAACTATAACGAGGAATGCCTAATCAAGGGTACATTTCTGTGACGAGGGTTAATTGAAAAGAATAAAAGTCCATTAGACAGTGAGCTTTGTGTCTTCAATCTCTGACTCAATAATTATAACACTAAAAGAAGAACAGCAACACTAGTTGTTATAGCCAACATGTAAGAACATCCAATTCCCTGCAAGGCAAAATACATGTCAGAAACATTGACCAACAGCGATTAACACCCCCCCCCCCAAAATGAAACATGTATCTTAAAGCAGGAAACTTGTGACTGTGTCTGCTACTAATTATATCAGATAACACCTAATAATGAACATATGGTGCAACATTCACCATATTGGTTTATTAAGCTTCCCCTGAAACGGAGTATAATAGGTATATAGGGCAAAAAGAGATGTGAAGAGTGGTTACAAATAGTTAATGACTTTTAAGAAATATGAAACAAAGTATACTCATGAATTGATATTTTCATGGTATATGTATTCCATACCTTGAAGGAAAGAAGAGAAGAGGTTGCTGAAGAAGCCTTTAGGCCCGTGAAGCCAATGTTATAGGCAATGCTTCCATCAGCCTTAAACAATCCGAAGTTTCTTTCTGATGTTGGACCAGGTTTCAAGTTTTCATTAAACAAAGCAAACACATAAGCCCTTGCCTTGATCTTTGGCCTATAAGGAGTCCCTTTCTTCTTCAGAAGCCTCTTTCTCAGATGATAATTGTAAGTCCTGGCATTCTCCACTGTGGCTCCGGCTTCATTCGCGTCCCCACGAGAAGCCCAACCTGTCTCAGACACAATAACCTCCATCTTCTCAAACCCAGCCTTCTCCAAAGCAGCATAGGCTGCATCAACCATGGCCTCAAACATGTTATCATAGTGAAGCTTTGTCTTTGCATCATAAATCCCTGGGCTTTTCTTGAAGAGAGCATAGTTAATGTCAATATGTTCAGGATCATTCTTATAGGCCAGAAAAGGGTATGCATTTATGAAGAAAGGAGTGCCAATCTGTGAGAAGAACTGCAAGAGAGGCTTCATGAATGGGACAATGTCTTCTCTGAAAGTGCAGGAAGATGGAGGGAAGGAATTGGCAAAAACAGCCTCAGAATGCGGACTTGAAACCTGAATGTCATCCGCTAAATTAAGCCTATCAAGGGCATTGTAGACATTTCTCGCTGCAGGAAGAAGGACTTCCCAGAGCTCCAAATCTGCTCCTCCCAGGATTTCATTTCCCACAGCAATCCCTCTGATTTTAGTTCCTGGAAGAAATGGCTGAACGTTCTCTTTGATCCAAGTTATGGCTTGATCTTCCCCTACACTGATTTCTTTCAAGAATTCATTTGGAAGTCCAACCACAATCGCAATCCCAGACCCTTTGAAGGCCGTGAGAACACTCTGATCAGCATCATATATTCTGATGTTATTGATCTTTGCAGCTTTAAGCAGTGTAACCACACTGTGAGGTGAAGGCAGATTATCTGCTATCCTACCATAGTTCACTCCATATGTTCCTGTAAAGAACTTATCCCCCATAACTGCATTTCAAACAAGCCCAAACAAAGAAAAAACACAAGCTGGTTTAGAGAAACACATTTACACTAATAAAAAATATTCCAAGCAAAAAGCTGTCTGTTTTCATGCCAATAACTGAGATATGTTTAAACTTTTCAAGACTAAAAAAGACAAACATCTCAGTGGATGATGATATACCATGGGAAGTTAATACAGAGAAGGTGAGAAGAAGAAGAAGGCAAGAGAGAGAAGAAGAGAAGACCATTTGGGAATTATTGAGCATTATTATTATTTAGAAATGAAGAGGCATGCATTCCAATGATGGAAAGAATGTGGGGAAGGAGGCCACATTATGTAATTCAGTAAAATGGGTAACGTCATTATTAGTGAAGGGCAATCCATAAACAATCCATGTGATGATGCAATACCTTTCCTGCAGGCATGCCATTAGAACCCATTAAGATTCTTGGCCTTGCTCGAAAGAAGAAAACTAAAAAGGAGAGGAAATATTTGAGGAAAGATTCTTAACCTGGAGACAAAGATGGTGTGTTTGAAAGAGGATGCTTTTGTAGGACTTAGAGAATAGATTCTTCCTTTCCAGACCCCTTTTGCCTCCGGATCTTAAAGTTCACTTTTTGTTGTTTTGTTTCAAAGTCTAGTGTTGTGTTTTCGTTTACTTTTGTCTCTAGAAACCTACTAGAAGTAAGCGACTCACCAAATACTTTTCTTGTCCTCATGGGTCACTGGGTAAACTGGGTTCTTAAACTTCTTCTAAGCAACCTCGCAAATCACCCACAGGCTGCATGAATTACATTTTGGTGATATATATATATATATATTTGTGCGTGTCTGTGTGTGTGTGCGTGTGTGTAAAGTAATAAACAATTCGGATGGATAGCAGGACAATTGATATTGATATTCAATTGATATATGGACTTGGACTTAGGCAGCTTCATTATTTGCTTTTATCAACATATAGATATTATTAATATATTATTAGAAATAAAATATTTTCTTTATTATAATTTTGTTGCCAATAAAATAATCTCTTATCCTAACTAATGCATTACACTTGGTTTGATTTACTATCCTTGTCTCTCTGTTGATTATTTCCCCCCCTTATAATATAATGATGATGTTTAAGTATTATTTGTAATAAATGACTAGAGGCTCTTTTCTATTAATAAATTACTGTATTTCAAAATTAGTTTGTTCAATTATTATTTTCTTATTCTTATATATTTTTAATATGATATAACAAAAATTTTCAGATTTTAACCATATACTGATGACAACACTAATATCATGAACATTTTTTATTGAGAAAATGATAAATAAAATTTATTTGAAATGTATAAATGATAATTTGATCCCTCGAAATGTTATAATTTTTTTAAAGTTTCTAAAGACTTTTCTATTATTAATGAATTTATATAAATTATTAAATTATCCTTATTGAAAATTAATGATTTATAAATTTTCTTTTATATTCACAATAATACAATAGCAAATAAGAAATTTAACATGTGAAGTTGTGATTTCCTATTGCATTGTTACGAATATAAAATAGAAAGTTGCGAATATAAGAAAAAGAGTTGTGAATAATTTATTTTCAACTACAGCAATTTAATAATTTATATAAATTCATTAATGTCAGAAAAATTTCTAAAGACTTCAGAGAAATTATAATATTTTAAAGAATTAAATTATTATTTATATATTTTAAAAAGATTTTATTATCATTTTTTCTTTTTTATTTACCTATCCAATATAATGTATGTAATACTATTAAGAAACGAGTATTGATTACTTGATTATAAATAAATTTTTTATTATTTTTTTCATCTCAAATTATAAAATATTTTTAGACAAAATTAAATATATTAATAAAATTTATCAAATACACTTTATAATTTTATTTTTTAGAAAAAATTATAAACTCTTAAAGATATTCTTAATTTAATACTTTATTTGTAAAAAATATTAAAAAAAGAGAATATATAAAAAACATAATATTAAAAATCGTTATCAACAAAACTTTATTTCTATAAAAATATTTTATATTTTAGAATATTAAATTTTTTAAAAAATATTTTATAAATTTAAATGAAGATAGTATAACTTCAATCTCTTTTGCTTGACTTTGCCCCTCTACTGTAGAAAAAACCATTCACACACACACACGTGTGTGTGTGGGGATTATTTGAGCCCATGATATTGCAATATTCCATTGGAATGACAGTTAATTATGCTAGTGGAGCCCGTCCAAATAAATTAAAAAAAAAATTGGGGTCAGCCTTAACAAAATTATACATTTTTAATATTTAGGTCTACTTGAGCGGTCTAAATAAGTCTAAAAAAATTTAAACAAACTCAATTATATTTACACTTAACCCAAATAGATGAATAACATTTTACAGTTTTTTTAAAATACGTCAGATAAATCAAATATTAATTAATTCTTTAATTCTTAGCTTTTATACTAACAAAATATATGTATGAGTACAGTATTATATATATTTACTTAAAAATTAAAAATATTAATATTTTTATTCTTTTTAATATATAAAATATCTTTAAAATATTTAAAATTCATTTAATATTGATTTTAAAATTTAAAAACCTACAATTTTTTAAAAAAATTGAGTACTTTTTTAAGTTTTTAGTATTTTAAAATGCATATTTTATATTTTTTTTATAATACTTAAAATAATTAATTTAAAAATAAAAATTGAAATTTGTTTTTCTAAGAAAAGTGAAAAAAAATTAGCAATTTTAATATTCAAATTGACCTAAATAAACCTAAAGCCTCAGAGTGTTAGAATCGAATTTGATTATATAAGTTTTTTATAAGTTTAAAAATTTTAAGTTTAATCTGAATAAATCCGACTTGAATTGAGTATAGCTCATCCAAATTACCTACTCTAAAATTAATGTGGGAAAAAAAGTGATAAAAACAAAAAGGCAGCTCTTTATTCACAGTACGATTTCAAACGCTAAAGATATACAAATTGCAAAACTTTCAGGAACACTACGAATTGAAAAGATGACTTCTCTTATTTTGCAGTTAGAGTATATGTATGCCTCTGATCAGATTTATGGCTCCACTCTTTGGCTTCCTCGTCTTCTTCAGCATCCCACAGGAATTTAGCGTAAGAAGCAAGCACATAACTGCAAATGATTAGGCCCTCCGCATTAGTTTCATAAACTAGGAAGAAACAAAGCCAAGTCTTTACGGAAAGCTTAATTCAATAATTGTAGATTAGATTATCAATAAAATGATGATCATAATTCCAACAAGGTTAGTTCTAGTGAAAAAAACTAATCTTTTGTAATGCAGCAAATCAAGGTTCAAGAAAAGATACCCACTTATATGCATTATTTTGTAGTTAGATAAATGTTTTTTTAAAAAAAATGCACTTATCTCATTTCTTTTTATAGAAAAACACATTTTTTTATTTGCCAAACCTTACTTCCAAAAAAAAAAAATGATGAACATAAAATGAAGGATCATTTTTCACCAATCATGAGGGGCACTTTGAACAGCTTGATCATAATAGACTTCAGCTCGATCTGAGTCCTTCTCCGTTTGCCATATCAATTCTGCATAGAGAGACAGAAGACTGCCATCTCCTGGATTCGCCAACACAGCCCTTTCAAGATACTCCTTTGCTTGCTCATAATCTCCAACCACCTATTTACATTTTAAAAATCAGAAAAATCCCAACAACAAAAAAATTAACATGCCATGATCATTAAGTTAAATATATACTAATTATTGTACCTCTTTCAAGAACTTGGCATAATTTCCAAGCAAAAGAGCATTATTGGGGTTAGTTAATATCATCTTCTGATAATAAGCATCCATACTATCACCCCCACCAGTACAGATATCGCATCTACTTCCATGTCCACCACATCCACTGCCTCCCTTTCCATCGCCCATCATTTCTACTTCCTCTTCATGCTTCACCATTCTGTTACCCAAACCAGAGCTCAGTAGAATTTGAGAGTAAGTTTTTTCAAATGGGTTTTTTGCTTCATCATCACTTTCTTTCACCTCAAAGTCCTGTTCATTCTTATGGGAGATCATACAACGTAGATGTGGTAAGCGATTTTTGCCGTTAAGCTTTGATGGGTTGAGAAAGTCTATGTCGGAGGTACAGGATTGCGTTGCATCTTTTGAGTTGGTCAGTGAAACTGATCTCGTCCAAGGAAGATAGAGAATGGGTTCTGACTCAGGAAAGGAGCAATCTTTGGAATAATGATGTAGCCATGAGCTATGAATTGGAGCTGAGGAGCTTCCAAGTAGCATGTTTTGCAGTTTAGAAACACAAGATGGTGACACAAAATATGAAAAAGAAAGCACTTGCAGAATACAAGAGCTTGCTTCCCCAGTGCAGAGAAAGATAAGTTTAGGAAAAGCAGAGATCGTATAGAATAACAGAGATGTATGTGTGCGCGTATATATAGAGAGAGAGAGAGATTTTGAACAAAAGCTCATAATAAGATCTAAAGTGTAGAAGCTCACCGAACCAATTATTGGGATAAAGTGTCAATAGAAACAAATCAAAAAGTCGCACATAGATTGAAATTAAGCAAGCCGTAATAAACCAAAAAAGTCATAAACTTGTAAAGATTTTGAGTTAAGAAAAAAATGAACGGCCACGAGTTGGTATGATATGGCATGTGGGCAAGTAACAGAAAGTGACATCCCTTTTGCCTTAGCACTTTCAGACTCCAAATTAAGGCTAATAAATTATAGGTCAATTAGAGTTAAGAATAAAGATTAAACTTGATGAATTATCTATTTAAATTTATTTTGATAAGAGTTTAAATTTAAAAAAATAACATTTTTAAAATCAGGCTTTAAAACTTGCTTTAATAAGCCCTAAAAGGGGTATTTAAGTTTGGGCGGCCTTTTTAAGTTCGTTTTATTTTTATTTCTAAAAAATAAAATATTTTTTAATTTTTAAATTAAATTTGAAATTTACAATATACATTTATATTTTAATATACGAACTTCTATTTATTTATTTTAAATATTTGAATATTATAACTTATATCTTAAAAAATATAAAATATTTTAATTAAATATTTTAATTTAAAAAAAATCAAAAAAAAAGTAAGAACAAGTTTACAAGCCCAACTTTTAAGCCTTTTGAATAAGAGTAAAGTTTAAAAAAAATAATGAATTTTAGAATAACCAAGCCCATGAGCTTAAACTCTTAAGAGATAAGATCATATCGGTCAGACTTGCCTATTTTTTATCTCTAGGGTCAACACCTTATAAAGGTAATTTTCCGGCTTTCATTATTAGTGAAGAAAAATACGGTGGTTACAATAACATGTTAATGGAAATACGGGTTAGATAAATAGTATCAGTTCACAATATACTGGTACAAGAGATATGTACAGCAAAAGGTTAATCCACATAACCGGTTCATTTTAATCATGGAGCGGAAGATCGATCACAATTACTTTACTAGCTTCTAGTTGACAGGACCATGTCATGGCAGCTTGAGCTTTTCTTAACCATCCAAGAAGCAATCAAGGTTATAAAAAGACGGCCAGGACAAGACAAATAGACAACAGTAGAAAATATAGGACCCAGAACATGTCCACCAATAAAAAGACAACCTTTAAGATGGAATATCACAATTATTCTGAAGATCTCGCTTTTGAAAACCAAGGCAAGAAAAATCCAAAGCACCAACCTCTCAACTCAGATAGATAATTCTGCGGCACTCCCCCCAGTGATCCATTGATATTTTTTCATTACAGACAGTGGGACACGCCCATAGAAAATACTTTCTTATTTTCTTTGCCTTCTCTTTTGGCAGAGAGGTCAGAGAAACCAACAAAACTTGTCGTCTTCGTCAATCATCACATTGGACGCCTCTTGAAGTGGCATCAAGTAATTAAAAGAACGCTATTACTAACCCACTTGCTCCAATCGGCCCTCAGTAGTCTATATGCACTAATGAGTTTGGTGAAAATACCAGCACCGTCGAATAAAAGTTATATTGTGAGACTGATAATTATATCCTCGCATCATGACATTTAAGGCGGTAATTTGAATCAAACTTAATAAATCAGCCTAAATAAATTTAAAAAATCTTAATATTGGGTTTGATAGTTTATTTTTTTTTATTTTAAGCTTATTTGAACTGCTCGAATAAACTCAAAAAAATTTGAGCCAAGCTGAACTCAAATGGGCTTAATTTAAATTTTCAAATTATTTTTTATTATTAATAAAATAAGATAAAAATTAAAATTAAATAAAAAAATAAAATAATATTTAATAATTCAAGTATTTGGATCAATTAGAATAAGCCCAAAAGCTTAAGAAGTTAGAGTTAAATTTAAATATATAAATTTTTTTTATATATTTATAAATTTTAAGTCTGATCTAAATAAATATAGCTAAAACATCTAGTTTTAATAAGCCTGATCTATTTAAATTATTAATTCTAAACATGCTGTGCCAACCTAGAGACCGTATTGGGTCTAATCTAACAGTGGAAAGAAAAAAAAAAAGATTGTGAAACGTGGTAGTAGCCAGCAAGATATCTCATGTGTAAAGTTCAGGGGAAATACACCTGCACAGTTGACAGATTAATTTAATACTATTTAACTTACGTCCAACACAATAATGCCTCCAAATTCCAATCATCAAACCCCTTACTTTCAGTCCATAGGAAAGATAAGGTTGCTCACTTCACACCATGCATTTTATTTTCCAAGGCTCTTACAAATTCCAAAAAGAAAAATACATCAGCAGGGTTTATATTAATTTTTAATTAGATTCCTATAATTTTATTTGTTAGAATTGAACCCTTATATTTTTACCAATTAAACACATTAATCCTTCCTATCATTAAATCAATAAAATACTTTAACACTATTAAGTACATGTTTAGATTACTTGTTAATTGAGGTTAGAGAAAGTCCAACCTCAGTTGAAATAAAAAAAACTCATTAAAACATGTTTGGATGAAAAAAATTTTGAACGAGCATTGATTGCAAAGTCAAATGAGAAAGCTTTTTTGACGCACATTATGAATATTGGTTGGGCATTTATTGTCAGATTCCTCTTCCGGTCCATATTCTCTCACTTTACCCCGCGCATTCTTCACTTTAATAAGCACCAACAGTTATCTCCAACATTGTTGCCACTAACCATATCAGTGCTAGCCACAATTGTTGTCCATGGAAGTCGAGGATCATCGTGTCTGCTTTGCTTTCCTTCATTCATTGAAGTAGAGAGGGAGATGACAAATGTACGGTGGTGGGAGAGGGAGATGATGCTAGTGGTGGGGAGAGGGAAAAGCAAAGGGAGGGAAGGAGTATAGAAGGGAGATGAAGTTGAAAGGGTTTGCAAAGACTCTGCAAGATAAGAAAAAAAACAAACGGCTTAGAGGAAAAGAGGAGCAAAAGGAAGAAGGTGCTCACTGTGATACTATGTATATTTTTGAGTGTATATGCATGGCACTCAACTTTGAGGAGGAAGAAGATGATTGTACTGTGTTTTATTACTTAATATTTAATTATAATTTATAAACTAAGACAAAGTAAAGGAAGAAAAACAATTAAAATCTTGTTTCATTATTTAATTAAAATACACTCCATTTAATATAACTTTATTTGTGAAACATTAAATAGAGGGGAAAAATATAATAAGATTAAAATGAAATAAGATTTGTATACTAAAATTAAATTGTAGATTATATAAATTGAATATTTTATAATTTATGAATTTATTTTAGCTCTTTTGAATATTTCAAATTTTATTGTTTAATTTTAGCTTTTTAAAAATTAAGATATTTGACTTATTAATGTATTTTGTATTTGTAATTTAATTTTTAAAAATTGTAATTTTAAACTTAATAATTTTTTCTTAAAAATATTAAATTATATAACAAAACTCATATTTATTTATGTTATTATTCATTTCAACTAACTTATAAATTAAATCATTCAAATAAATTTTAATTTGTTCAACTAATTTTTTTTTAAAAAATATCTAAATATAAATCACGTCATTTTTTTTTAATTTCAATTTACTAACTTCAATTGGATGTTAACTTCAATTGTAAATTGTTTAATTTAAACACACTCTAAGTATGGTTCTGACCCATCAGTGTCTCTGGTAGCAGTTCCGGCAAGAACCCCATTTACGTCCTCGCCAACCATCTGTGGGGAATAGAGTTGGGAATTCGGGCGGGCCGGACCTATTCGAGCTCGGCCTGAATAAGCCCGGCCCGAATAGGCCCGAACCCGAACAGGCCCGTTTTTTAAAAAGCCCGAATGACTAAGCCCGGCCCGAATTCCTTCGGGCTTCGAGCGGCCCGAATACCCGAATTTTATTTTTAAAATTATTTTTAATTAATTTTTTTACTTTAAAATTAATTATTTTATTTTATAAAAAAATATAAAATATACATTTTTAATACTTAAATGATGTTTAGGACTCAAATATATGATATTTTAGTATAAAATAACCTAAAAATTAAAGAATTAATTAATATTTATTTATATATATATTTTTAAAAAACAACAACAACAACAACAACAAGCCTTTATCCCACTAGGTGGGGTCGGCTACATGGATTGCAAGACGCCATTGTGCTCTATCATTTATTAAGCTTTTAGAAATATTATTAATTAAGAGATCACGTTCAACAACTTCCAAGAGTGTTCTCTTAGGCCTTCCTCTACCTCTCTTAATCGGACTCAAAGTTATATGTTCCACTCTTCTCACTGGTGCCTCCCTTGGTCTTCTTTGTACATGCCCAAACCATCTCAACCGATTTTCTACCATTTTTTCCTCAATAGGTGCCACCCTCACTTTTTCACGTATGTGCTCATTTCGAATTTTATCTTTACGTGTATGTCCGCACATCCATCGTAACATTCTCATCTCTGCTACTCCAACTTTATGCTCTTGCTGTCCCGTTAGAGCCCAACATTCACTACTATATAACATTGCCGGTCTGATAGCAGTACGATAAAACTTTCCTTTAAGTTTATTAGGCACCTTACGGTCACAAATAACTCCTTTAGCTTTTCTCCAATTAAACCACCCAGCTTGAATTCTATGTGAAATATCTCCACTGATTTCGCCATCATTTTGGATAATGGCTCCCAAATATCTAAACTTTTCCACTTGAGGTATAATTTGATCTCCCAATTTCACTTCCAAATTATTTTCGAATAGTCCTTTATCAAATTTACAATATAAATATTCCGTCTTACTTCTACTCAGACGAAAACCTTTCGACTCCAATGTCCTCCTCCATAACTCAAGTTTGCAATTAACCTCTTCTCTTGTCTCTGCTATAAGAACTATATCATCCGCGAAGAGCATACATTTCGGGATTTCCTCTTGAATATGTTCCGTCAAAACATTTAAAATCAAGTTGAACAAATAAGGACTCAGAGATGATCCCTGATGTAGCCCAATCTTTATAGGAAAATCCTTTGTTTGACCACTAGGCGTTCTTATACTAGTTTTTACCCCCTCATACATATCTTGTATGGCTTTAATATAAGCAATCCGTACTCCCTTTTTTTCCAACGCTTTCCAAAGCACTTCTCTTGGTATACGGTCATAAGCTTTTTCCAAATCAATAAAAACCATGTGTAGATCTTTATTTTACAACGATACTTTTCCATTAATCCCCTTAGTAGATAAATCGCCTCTGTAGTTGATCTACCTGGCATAAAACCAAATTGATTCTCAGAAATACTTGTCTCCAATCTCAACCTGTGCTCAATTACTTTCTCCCACAATTTCATTGTGTGGCTCATGAGTTTAATCCCTCTATAGTTAGTACAATTCTGAATATCTCCTTTATTTTTATAAATAGGAATTAATGTACTTCTCCTCCACTCATCAGGCATTTTCTTGGACCGTAAAATCACATTAAATAACTTAGTTAACCATCTCACCCCTTCTTCACCTAAACATTTCCACGCTTCGATAGATATACAATCAGGTCCGTTAGCTCTACCATTTGCCATTTTCTTAAGAGCTTCCTTTACCTCCTTATCACGTATTTTTCGATAGAATGACAAATTTTGTTCTCCTTCACCAGTTACTAAATCCTCCAAGTTACTAGATGAATCCTCTCCATCATTGAAAAGTTTAGAAAAATAAGTCTCCCATCTATTTTTAATTTCATCATCTGTAACTAAAATTCTTCCCTCTTCATCCTTAATACACCTTACCTGTTCTAGATCTCTTGATTTTCTTTCCCTACTCTTGGCAATCTTATAAATATTTTGCTCTCCTTCCTTCGTCTCAAGGTTCTTATAAAATTCTTCAAAAGCTTTAGAACGAGCTTCACCCACAGCTCTCTTAGTTTCCTTCTTAGCCATACGGTACCTCTCCCAATTTTCCTCATTGTTACACAAATGTATGGCTTTAAAACAGTTCTTCTTATACTTGATTTTGTCCTGTACACTATTATTCCACCACCAAGACTCCTTATCTCTCGGACCAGGACCTTTCGATTCTCCCAAAACTACTTTTGCAACCTCCCGTATCTTTTTAGCCATATCCTCCCATATGATGTTAGCACTTCCCTGAGAATCCCAAATTCCTTTATCCAAAAGATTTCGCTTGAAAATATCTTGCTTCTCACCTTTTAATTGCCACCACCTAATCCTTGGTGTTACTACTTGTCGACGTTTTTGGATTTTACTCATAATACACACATCAAGGACTAGGACCCTATGTTGTGTCGTTACAGCATCTCCAGGGATCACCTTACAATTTTTACAAAGTTTTCTATCTGTGTTCCTAACCAAAAGAAAATCAATCTGCGACCTTGAGGCTCCACTTTTGTAGGTGATGAGATGCTCATCTCTCTTCTTGAAACAAGTGTTGGCAATCTTAAAATCATACGCCAATGAGAAATCAAGAAGAGTTTGCCCTTCATTGTTTAGCTCTCCAAAACCAAAACCACCATGCACCCTCGCATACTGACCAGCTTCCCTCCCGACATGCCCATTAAAGTCTCCTCCAATAAAAATCTTTTCACTCTGTGGTATGTGTCGAATCAACCCCTCCAGATCCTCCCAAAATAATTCCTTAAGACTGGCTTCTGTCCCGACTTGCGGCGCATAAGCGCTAACAATATTAACAGTCTCACGTCCAATTATCATTTTTAAAGAAATAATTCTGTCTCCAATTCTGCTAACTTCTACAACGTTCTTCTTCCACTCCTTATCTATAATGATGCCTACTCCATTGCGTGCACTTACTTTTCCTGTATACCAAAGTTTGAAACCTTGAATATCCTTAGCTTCTTCTCCACGCCATTTTGTTTCTTGCAAGCAAAGGATATTGATTTTCCTTTGAATCATAACCCCTACAACCTCTACAGATTTACAATTTAATGTCCCAACATTCCAAGTACCAAATCTAATTTTGCTCTTATGGACTAACTTCTTTAGCCGCGTGCGTCCAGAATGACGCGGTAGCCCTTGCTCATTTAACACTACATCCGGGCGCCGATGCAGCGGCTCTAACTCACTTATCACTGTACTCGAGCCATGCAGCGCGTTACTTACGGGCAACGACCTAGCATTAACATTATAACGTCTATTGTCCATGTTCATGATAGATTCAACAAATTTTTACATTGGCTGTTGATGGCCTAACACAACCCTCCTCCTTTACCCGAGCTTGGGACCGGCTATAAACATAGGCGGAGAAATAAAAAAATTATTCGGGTATTCGGGCCAAGCCCGATTAGGGTTCGGGCTTGGCCCGAATAGGCCCGAACATAAAAAAACATCTCTTTTTTAAAGCCCGGCCCTAAAATTTATCGGGCTAATTCGGGCTAGCCCGTCAGGCTCGGCCCGAATTACCGGCTCTAGTGGGGAATTTCCTTTCTTCTCTTGGCCATTTTGTAATTCATTGAAGTCAGAGGAGGCGTTGATAGAGTGAAGCTTTGAATCTAAGCTTGCCAAACTTCTGTTGGTCATGGCTGCTGTTATTACTATACGAATCCTCAGAGTCTGACGCCATTGTCGCTTACTACTACTTCTTCTTCTACCTTCGGAAATCCCCCGACGTCTCGACGATATGTTAAAAAGAGCCCATGTCCAAAAAAACAAGTTTTTTCATTGTTTTCTTTCCCAATTTGTTAACCAAAAAAGGACATTGTTCACTTTTCTTGTTTCATGACTGCAACTGTAGAAGGCATCGTGCAAATTAGGTACCTTGGCAGAATTTTAATGGTAGAGAAACTGTAAAGAACACCCTGTAGAAATTTTAAGGAAATAGAATAAAATAGGAAAGAAAGTGAAAACGGCAACGCTTAGCTGGTAATTCTCTCGATACGTGTAGCTGAAGTCAATGGTGCAATGGGGATGGAAGAAATTTCAGAAAGCAAACAAGCAACGTCGTTTCATAGGTGAAGATGCAGAAATGGTTGTTGCCGGGGCTGCCACCATGGAAGATGTTGATGGGTCAGACTAAGAACCTTGACTTGACGGTGTTAAAACATATTAGCAGTGTAGTGATGGGAAGGATTAATGTGTTAAACGGGTGAAAGTATAACGGTTCAATTCTAACAAATAAAACTACAAGGACCAGATTAAAAATTGATGAAAACTATAAGGATCTGCAGACATGTTTTACCGTTCCAAAAAGCAAGGACATTAGAGATTAACCGATGATTCCCAAGATCTCTCAACGTGGGTGACCCTAAAATACAGCCCTGATTCTGGAAGCTCAAATTCATTTGAACGCTAGTTAAAGAATCGCCCTGTCTGTTACACAACTGGCCAATTCAGAAAGAAACTGGATCAGCTAAAGCATGAAAAAGCTTTCAAGCAAAGAAATAATGGAGCCTCAGGATCAGGAACATTCTTTTCTCCACCCATTTAAATGCTCTTTTCCATCACTGTATATTCTGATTCTATCCCCTAAGCTATAGTTTGCTATGTATATACAAGTGAAATGCTCGGCATGTTATCTTCTACGTCTTGATCCTTTCTTTGGTCCATTCCTCCCATCCCATGCTGACGACCAAAAGAATAAAGACATCCAGAAAAGAACAGCAAAGAAGATCTGTACTCTATCTTTAATTTTGGACCAAGATGTAGCCATGCCTGCTTCTTTAAAAAAAAAAAAACAAAGGAATACTGTTAGTACTGCAAGCTTCACCTAGCTATAGAAGAAGAAACAAGCAAATCATGAGTAATTGAAGTTGGACATATGATACCTGATAAACTCAAATATTACAGAACATACAAAAACACTACTGACACTATTAACATGTATGAAACGTTGCAAGGCAAGGCAAGGCAAATCCAGCAATGCATGATTTATTCACAGAGTGACGCATCAAAAAGCTCATCATGTGATGGAAGAAACACCAAAACACCTTAAGAACAAATACACATTTTGCAGTTGCCAAAACAGACATACCTTATATAAGTGATATGAAATTAAGTCTACATATAATATAACTCAATGAACACCAAACAAAAGTTCATTTCAAACAAATTTTACAGGGGGGAATAAAAGTGATTTTGTGTCAATAATTCTTGCATTTTAATATAATAAAGAACAGGTGTTCGCCGTTAAAACTGCAAGGTATCACCAGATTTGATTTAATTAAATAATTTTACCATCTCTTTTTGAACCAAAGTTTCATATATAACAAATATCTTATAGCCAACATCTGACCTACCGTATGCTCAACTATTAAACCTGATATCTGAAGAAAAGAAACCAAGCAATTGGCAAGTATGACAGAAAATTCTGAAGTTACATCAAAGGAAGAAAATTAAATGCAGTCTTCGGATAAACCTGGTTATAACCTGATATAGTTAGATTGTAATTATGGAAATTGCGTGCTAGTTTCAAATTCTAACAACTATTTAAGTGCTCTTGTAATCTCCGAAATGAATAGTGACAAAGCGGTTGTCTCCATTGTTCTGAACAAGGAATTCATAAAAAGGAGCAAACACCATGAAAAAAGTCAAATAAATTACCAGTCATCTCAATTTCCCATACGCTTAAAGAGGAAAGTTTCTCCACCAAAGTCATTTAGAAAAATCAGAAGGAGATAGAAATCTTTTACTTGAACACATCATACTGACCGAGTCAAATCACACCTCCAAAAGAGATAACTTAAGTCTTAAAAACCTCAATTACTGTATCTCCATTTAAAGAAGACAAATTTTCCCAAAGTGTTCAAATTAACTAATGGACCTAAAACATCGCCTTATCTCTTTCAGTTTGAACCGAAAGCAAATTCCAATCACAAAATAATCGCAAAATTTCGAATAACCTAAAACCACGGTCGTACACTTCATACCACATTAATTGAAAGCCAGAACTTGAAAACTACCCAAAAAAAAAAAATGCAAATCAATGCAATTAAACACCTAAAACTGATATTGAAATTTAAAAAAAGGCGCGATATTCCTAACCTTGAAGCTGACGAGGATCATTTCCGGGAGGTGGGTCGGTTCGGGGGGGAGGAGGAGGGCCGAGGCTGGCGGCGTGACACCGGCCGGGACAACCGACGCTGGAATGACAAGAAAGAGGTCGAAACAGAGGACGAGAAGGGAATGGGAAGGAGGAAGAATTGGAGGAATTAGAAAAAGCGTAGAAGGAGATAAAGTAGAGAGGGAGACTGGATGTGGTGGTGGAGGTGGAGGCTAGCAGAGCCATTTGAAGAGCAAACGATTGAAGCAAATTTGCATACGGCTCACTTGCGTTACAGTTTCTTTAGGTATTTGTTGGTTAACTGTCAACCCGAATAGGTCCGATTGACCCATTATTGTCCTCTCTTCGGGTTGGGATAATTGCCCATTTCTGGTATGATCCTAAGGACTTTATGTTTGACATATGCTCCACTTGCACAAAAAAAAAATTATAATAAAAAAATTAAAATACTCTTAACTTATTAATTTTATTTGAAATACAAAATTATTAATTATTAATTTTTTTATTTTACTTATTAATTTATCAATGTGAGTTTTAAATTACATAATTTAACTTATTAATATTTATACATGAGTTGAACATTAATTATTCAACTACAAGTAGCAAAATCAGTTGTTAATTTACTAACTTTACTTGTTAATTTACTATTATCAAATTATAAATTACTGACTTGTTGCTTGTCTGACAAACTGATATAATTTACAACTCATATTAGTAAATTAAGAAAATTAATAACTAATAATTTTGAATCTCAGATAAAATAAATAAGTGAAAGGTACTTTAATCTTTTCCTTACTGAAATTATTTTCACTTCAATCCTCTGAGATTGAACTAAAGTTTCAAATTGTTTTGATACCTGCTAATAATTAAATCACATAATCCTTAATTGAAATTCTCCCATTTAAATTTGTACTTTAAACTAAATCCATTATTTGAAAACATAAAAGTTTATATTTAAAAATATTCTTTTACATTTTTTTAGAATTTTAAATACTTACTCTATCTTAATTATTTCAAATCCCAACAATTATATGCTACACTACCTAAAGACATATCACGTAAGTACGACAACCCATAGATTTATTTTTTATAGGGTTAAGGGTTTTTTTTTTTACTCCTCAATTTTTCTTGAAGAGTTGTCAGAGACCCTAAATTCAACTATAAGTCAATTTTGTTCCTTAAGATTAAAGATTTCCTCTTTCATTACCCTAATGCAAAAAAACACTTAATATCCACTAGTTATTAATGGGTCATACTATTTTTTTAATATTTTTTTATCTAGTTAAAGGTTATTTTTACTCTTCAACTTTTATTCAAAATGTCTAGGCACCCTCAACTTAAATATTTTATCATAAAAAAATTAAAAATATAATGCAGGGCTAACTAATGGTGAACTAACAATGAGAAAATGATAAGATGAGGAATGAGGGAATATTTAAAGTTGACAAATAAAATTGACCCATAGTTGAGTTTAGAATTTTTAGTGACTTTTTGAGTAAAGTTAAATGAAAAAATTGACCATTAATTCTTGTTCATATTACCCAAGTAAATAATTTTAAATATATGAATAGTAAATACAAAATTTTAAATTGAACATTTTTGCAAGTGTACAAGATCACAGTAATAAATTACCTTAAATATTGTAGGTGTCGAACCCACAGAAAGTTATGCTTTTATTAATTTAAATAATTAATAGTTTAAGAAAAAACATAAAACAAATTATTTGATAAGAATATAAATAACAAGAATAAATCAAGAAAATAATAATGATGAAAATACAATCACTTGAAGCATTGGAGTTTAAAATTCATCTTATAGATTGCTAGTTTCTATCTTTTGAATTGACTATGTAATCAATTATAGTGATAAATATTTTTAAAGTGTCCTAATATTCTTTTAAATTATTATTCACTTTTAAATTAGTATTAAATTCATTCCTACGATACCTAAACAACTAATTAAACTGTAAAGTTATAGTTTAAGTCACCATAAATTTTTAAAATTATCCCTATCATATTTATTGATGTCTATTTCTCAAGATTTAGGTTTTTTCTTCACCTCCTAGTTTATCAAAATTACTTACAAATTTGATTAAATGTTGGCCAACCATTAAATCAACATAAAAAACAAGAAATATAAATATAATTGAAAAAAAAATATATATATATATATAAGCAAAGAGTCAAAACAAAATAAATAAAAAACTAGTTTTTTAATTGAGCTACATTTCTATTAAAAATGAATAATTTAAAAATATATAATAAAATTAAAAATTAATGTTTAAATTTGTCATTGTACTTTTTTTATAGAAATATTGAATACTCTATACTCTTAAATAAAGTGATTTTTTTAAAGTATTATTTAAGGTAAAAAATGTCCTTCCATTACCTAGGAGTGAAATCCGCTGTTATCTAGTAACTCATGGGGCCCACGTGGGGTTCTCAGTTGGCTTCAAATCTGGCTAGTTTGACTCTTTTGACCATATACATGCCTCTCTCTTCTTTATCGTCATCACCGTTACTTCATGGTCTTCCTTGCCTTGCTTCCCCCTCAAGTTGCAGCGGCAATCACTTAAGGTCTCGAGAATGGCTGAATCTTCCTCGTTGTTAACAGAAAGCAGTAGAAGAAGGGTTTAGACTCCACCACTCCTCTCTAGTTCTAGTCCTGTCTTTCGCAGTCTTCTTTTGCCTCCTCAATTCATTCTTCGCTTCACTCATCGTTGTCGACCTCATCCTTTGAGCCTCCGGCCTTCATCGTCCATGACTCTATGTGTGTGTGGCACTATGTATTGTGACCTTGACGGCATCTTCCTTGTAGCTGGTGCATCTCGCTATCGTTGCTTGAGTGTGAGTATGTGACCTCATCTCGTGCTTACGGCTCAGTGTTTGTGCCGCGGCAACTTCCATTCTCTTTTCCTCTGATGAAGATTCCGGTGTCTGTGTCTGTGACTGTGACCTCAATGGCTCTAAAATCTTTGACCTCGTCTCCTTTCTTTCCTCGACCTGGTCTATGCTCATCAAGTTATTGTCTTGGCATCACACAGTCACTTGTTCACTGCTTCAGTCATCCACATCACTGGTCCACCTCTCTAGTTCCCTTCATTCATTCACTAGTTCTGCTACGATGGTTCCCTGGTCTCAGCTTTTAGGTGGAAAATCCAAACTCCACCGCTCCTTTAAGTTCCAGTATTATCTTTCTTGGTCTTCCTCTGTCTCCTCAATTCACTCTTTGCTTTTACTTATTGTTGTCGACCTCGTCATCCAAGCCTCTAACCTCCATTGTCTGTGACTGTGTGTGTGTGTGTGTGTGGCATTGTATGCTGTGACATCGACAGTGTCTTCCTAGTGGCAGGTCAAAAGAGTCAGACTATCCAGCTTTAAAACCAAGTCAGAACCACACGTAGACCCCATGAGTTGTCACATTAGCAGATTACATTTTTAAACTTGAAAAAAATACTTCAAAAAAACCATTGTCCTAATTAAAAGTTTAAAATGCCCAACACTTTTATAAAAAAAAAATATGAGGATAAATTTAAATTTTAACTCTAAAATTAAATAATACTATTTTAAAATCTATAATTTTAAAAAATAATCATAGAGAAAATTAAAAAGTAAAAAATGATTATGATTTATAAATTTTTTTTAATGATCTCATTTTCAGCTTTTAAACTACTTCTATGAATTCCAAACATTTTAAAAGAAATTCTTGATATATTCAAATAAAAATTTAAATATCTTTGAATAAGATTATGAGCTTTTATTTATAATATTTTGCTATTAATATTTTCTGATCTTTTTAAAATTTCATAATATCATTTTAAATTTGATGTCATTTAAACTATTATCTTCTTTTTAAAATAATTCTCATGCTCCCTCTTATGTGTGCCTCTTCAATATATTTTTTCTTTATATGATTTTCCTCTATCCTTCAATATCTTTTGTAATATTCCCTGTATACAAAAATGAAAGAAGATATATGAATAGAATTTGTAGAGAATTTCTTCTTTATCTTATAATTAACTGATGAAGGAAAAATATATAAATATTAATTAAATAAATATAAAATCTTAATAAATATAATCAAATCTAAACTAAAATATATACCTATTTAATTATAAAATATGCACTTATCATAAATCTAAATTCAAATTCAGCTATCAAAACATGAATTCAATTTAGTCTATGTAACACATAAGAATGTGGATAAAAGTCGCTCAAGAAAAATATTCATGGAGGTATTTCCAGTTCATGCAACAATAGTAGTTTTAATTTTAATCATTATAATAATATAATTAAAACGTATCAACTTCTTATCAGGCATGATTTTTTTTGAAACTATGTTAATTTAACAATAATTAAAAAAAGCGTTTTTTTTTTGTTAATACAATACCACGGAAAACGTTTTTATTCTGTTTCATGACAAGGTCAAGATAACTGGGGGGGGTTATTTTCTATTTTCATTTTCAAATAATTCACATCAACGATATCATTCCAAAACAAGTAATTGATAATCTTCTATTTATGTCGGCGAGATTGCAACAACGAGAAAGAAAAATAAAGAACAGTGTCTTGTTAAAGTTAACAACATTGATATATATTAACTAATAACATTAAGGCCTCTCTGTATTTACTGCTGAAAAATGCCAGAAACTCCAACTACACTAAGCGTCCACTCTGCTTTCTCTAGTTCTGTAAATGAGAATTAATGTTAACGAGAGAGAGAGACAGAGAGAGAGAGACAGAGATGATTGAATCAAGGATGAAACAGCTTATTCCCACAGCTACATTTCCATGAAAGTAAATAGTAGGTATCATCATCTTCCCCACGAGACGACACTTTGAAACCCTCCTCCTTCTTCCTCTGGTGATCAGGAGCCACCAGTGTAGCCAAGCACGGCCTACACTTCATGCATTTATTCACACAACTAGGTGGCTTAGACCCTATCACCTTACTACTTTCCTCTACATCTCTCTCTGTGCCCTGCAACAACCCTGATCCACCTCAACAGTGACAGAAATGAAGGAACAAGAACCATGAGGCTTAGATTAGATTATTTGAGACGGCACAGAAATGAAAAGGCCAAGACCAGAAGTAACTGATTCAGATAGATGTAACTTTTACCTGATTTGGCAGGTAGAAGAAGTAGAAGTGTGAGGGAAAAGATGAAAGCCACAGTGATTGAAACTTGGATTCCATGAAGAAGGCAGGTTCTAGATCTGCTACTGCTACAAGGTGAAGCCATGGGAAAGTGATGTAAGTCACAGTGAAGTAAAGGCAATAATAAGATGAGAAGTGATGAAAAAGGGAGGAGGAAACAGTAGTGAAAGGAGGGCTTAGCTTGTTTGTTTGAGGTATGAACTGAGGTTTGAAGAGTGATGGGTGAGAGTGCAAAAGAAGTGTTAAGTAGAGAGTGATGTTTCCTGGAGGAGAGACAGAGAGCAGATTCCATGGGCTTCACTCACCAATCAAAAGTGAAGTGTTTTTGGGGAAATGGTGAACTGGGGAAATGGAACAGTGAAGACAGTGAAGAAAATGAACATTGGGTGTACCAAATTACCCTCTTGCGTTTGTATTTACTTGTTCCCTGATCAGCCAAATTGTTGGGTTGACCCTCAAGAAGAAGAATCCATGTGTGTGCATTGTGTTGTGTGAGAGGCCTCCTGAGACGGGGCCCTGTTTTGTGGTTTAAGAGATTTTCAGGTGAGTCATAAAGTTTCTTTTCAGTCAGTAATTTTGCCTCTGTCATTTGATAGGGATGCATGAGATGAAAGCTTCATTATCATGACTTTATGATGACCAAAATCTGATATTTAAGTCTCTTTCCAACTAGCATATGATTAGCGCGGTGCAAAAATCTGTTTGGTCTGACTCAGTGTGACCCAATCCGATCCGATCCTAAAAAATTCAACCCAAATAAAAGACTGATTGAACGGGTCAGACTGCACATACAGGTTAGACCAGACTAGAGACTGCTCTTTTGGACCAATTAGTCTGACCCGATCTAGGTTATTTTTTTAATATTAAATATTAAATAATTATATTATTTACAAAAAAAATCTTACTTAACTGAGCTCAGTAACAGTACCCTCATGCCTCACGTGTATGCCTCAGACTCGATCTCTAAACTCTAAAGTCTGATAGCCTCATTTGTCATTTCTCCATTTCTCCATATCACATGAAAATATGATTATAGGGTAATTTAAACAAAAATAAAATACAGGAGACAAAAAAATGAAAATCTTACATTTATAATTAAAACAAATCTCTAACTAGCTCTTCGATACTTGCAAGAATAAAAAAAAGCGGCAATAATATTTTCAGGTATTGAATAGTATGACACCTTTTTCATACTTCATATAATATGCGAGAAATATGATTATTTATACTCTAAAAAACTGAAAGAAACATAATTAATCTCATAACAAGGACCATATGCAATTAAATAGTGCTCACTTTAAAACTCAATCGGTAGTAAGCATATGATATTGATGCAAGTGAATAGGAAAGGGGATACAAGGGCCTTTTACTTTTTGGAGAGAGTTGAATTCAAGAAATTAGATTGGTCCAGTAACGCAGTGGACCAAGTCCAACTCGGTCCAAGTCTCGGGTCCAACAAGACTAGACTAGTCCTTGAACTGAAAATTCTAGCCTGATCTCCATTCAAACTAAACTTCTAGTTGGCATCCAACTTGATCCAATCTGGTATTTCTGCAGCACTACATATGATGTGTGTGTGTGTGTGTTTTTTTTGCACACAAGGCCCACATATTTTACACCAGTCCCACACAATTGATGAAAGGATTTTAACGAAAGTTCAAATTAATTTGGATTAAGTCGAAACATGATTTTTTTTAAATGAATAGCACACCTTGAATGCTATCGTATTTTCCAAACTCAAATTTGAGACCTCAAATGAATTAAGTACAACTCCTTTCTAGTTAAAATAAATGTCATATTTCTTCTTAACCTCAAATTAGCATATGATATAAATGAGAGTTTCTTTCATGTGAAGCCTGTTCTTAAAGTTTGCTAATGAGATAAGAATGGAAGAGTTTCGTCATTTTCATATGTTTTTATGTTAAATAATCTCTTGTCTACGAGTGAAATTATAAACTGGTGATGCATTAATTTTTAAGATCAAAAACAAAACCTCATGTATTAATTTTTTTAGTTTATGAGAAACTGGTTTAATGATAAAAGAACAGCGGGAAAGAATCTGGAAATATATTCAAATAATAGCAATAATGTTTGAGAAGTGAATTCCTGGAAGTAAGCCATGATTTGATCTTTCGATCAAGTTTCAGACATGTTATTATTTTTCAATAAAAAAAACACTTCCAATCCACGGAGTTTGGCAACAAAATACAAGCTTTTACATAAATAAACTATGAATAATGATAAAAAAAAATAAAATATTTATCATATATTTCACTCATGGATCCAGTTCTTTATATGAAGAGTCTTTTTAAAATAAAAATTAATTCAAACTACAAATTTTGATTTGATTTTCATAATTTTAATAAATTTTTGTAATTTCGATAAGATATTTTGAATTTTTTTAATTAATGAGAATATAACTAAAATATTGAAATGTTTTTAACTGGGTAAAACAATTTAAAAAATTTTCTGTGAAAATTATTTGAAACACTGAAGGAGGAAATATACATAAAGAAGATCACTAAAATTAATTAAGGAAATCTCACATATATAAGAGATTACCTTCTAGCAAGATTTAGACCTTTATTGAAAGAGTTATTTATGTTTAATTTTTATATTAGATTATCTATGCTCTCCGCCCACTAATCATAAAATTAGAAATTCTTAAATCATGTCATTAACGTTTGGTATGGTAAAATTATATTAATTCAATTAAATAAAATTTTATATACATTTTTTTAATAAATTTATTTTTAAAATATAATATATCTTTAATTTTTTGTATTTTATATTTTTATATCATATAAAATTAATATATATTTATAATTATTTGATATGATATATTTTTATTGAATAGTACAAGAATAATTCAAGAATTTCTCTTCTCCTACGAGAATATTAAGGAAAAAAGAAAAAGGAGGCTGAAAAACAAGGATTGAGGTTGAAGAGGTGGGGTCCAGTTTTGAGAAGGAAGAGAAAGGAGAGTAGATTTCTGCACGGAAGGAGTAAAAGAAGATGATAGGACGTTTCCCTTTCTCGTCTCCTTCGCGCCCGTACGTTACTGTTCCTTTCTTTTTTATTTCGTCATCCCTGTTTCTTGTCAGTCTCTTTCGTCTTTTCATCCCCTCTTCCCTTCTCCTTAGTTGGGCCCTCCCACAGGCCCACTTCGCTCCCGCAAAATGGAAATGGGCCCACATTTGGCCTACTTTGTTTGGCTCCATGCATTTCCAACTTCTATGGGGAAGAGGTAACAAAAACATGCCAACAAACAGAATTGCGTTTAGTAGAAAAAAAGTAATCCCTCATAACATAACATATCAAAATTTTAAATTTTCACTGAAAAAAAATATTTATATTTAACACTTAACAGTACTTCAAACAAAATTTTAAAAAAAATCTGCGAAAAAACAAAAACATAAAAAAAAACTACAAATAGTAGATAGTTCTGATGAGATAGTTGATTTTAAAAAAAATCTGCGAAAAAACAAAAACATAAAAAAAAACTACAAATAGTAGATAGTTCTGATGAGATAGTTGATGAGAGGGATATGAATAGTCAAGTACAAAATTCCAAATTCGAGCATACGTGAATTAAAAAAATTATTTTTCTAAAAAAATTACCCCAACAATATTCAAATGTGACCCATGTAGTCACAGTAACACCACTTGGATAGTTGGGCTGGGCCGCTGGCCCTTAATCCACTCCCCGAACATTTCTAACTACGGATAGAAAGGGGTGACGAAAACAAGCACCAAGCAACCAGCAGTTGTGAGGGATTATGACAAGTGAAACGTGAGATTTTAAGGACAAAAATTTGTATCTGAGAGAGCTCTTCTAAGGTGAAAATAAGAAATAAACCAGAAACTTTGATTCATCTTCACCAGAAAGAGACAGGTTATCTGTCGACACGACGCAAACACAACGCAGGTTATTCATACACTGAATAAAGATTCAGCAGCTCAAGTTAATCCTTCATCACTGAACAGACACATGCTTCACATCCTTCTTGGGCTTCTCAGTTCTGGGGATCGTAACAGTGAGCACACCATCTTTCAACTCAGCTTTGACTTCATCAGTCTTGGCATCATCAGGCAGGACCAGGCTCGTGTTGTAGTACCCATAGTTGCTTGATGCCCAGTACTCGTCTTCTTCCTCTTCTTGTTTCTCTTCCCTGTGCTCTCCCTTTATGTTCAGAACTCCATCATCAATGGTGATCTTCACGTTCTCTCTGGGAATCCCTGGCATCTCATACTTCAGCTTGTAGTGATCGTCTCTCTCCTTCACACGCCCACTCAATGACCATGGTGTTATGTTCATGTTCTCGAATAGTCTGTTGATGTTCTCTGTCGCTTGCATCAGTGCATTCCCTAGCCCAGATGGGAAGAACTCTGAAACAAGATCATCATCAGAAGATTGTGAATTTATGATCTCTTGTCAACTTAACGAGATACATCAATATATACTGTGAGTAAATGGTGCAGAGAGGAGAAGGTACCACTAAGGGCAGGCGGGAAGTCTCTGTCATCGTTCCTCCATGGCCATCTTCTTCGTTGTCTCCTAGGAAATAACCTCGGCTTCTTGCCTTCAGACACAGTCACCTCCGTGGTTTGATCAGATTTCGCTTTCTCAGTAGAAAAGCTTCTGGTTAGGAGGTTCTGGGCAGCACCGATTACTGGCCTAGTTTCCGCAGTGGAAGAAGCAGAAGCAGATCCCACCCTCCGCTGCAGTTGTTTCAGAGCGAAACGAGCCAAAGCCATTGGACTTTTTCCTTGGAAATTGAAAGGAGATGTTTTGTCGTTGGTTATGATGTGGATGATGATGATGCGATGAAGTGAGACAGCTTTAAATAAAGACGTGGTTAGAGAATAGAGATGGATGCTTTGAGAAGTCTCCAAGAGGTTCTAGGATTTGTAGGAAAAGTCACATTAAAAAGCAAATGTTTATGGAATTTCATAAGAGCACCCGAGACTTCTTGGTGCTTCTTAGGCATTATGGGCCGAACAGAGGAGTGTGTTCCAAAGGGGATTAGACTATTTTTTTTTTATTGAACACAGGTATGATCCATTAAACACGAAATGAAGACATCATTTTTTTTTTTTTAAGATTCCAACATTGATTCATTATGTTATAAAGAATTAATTTTTTCTGCTAGATCCAATTTCTATTAATTAAATTTACTTATTTTAAATTTACTTCTTATTAATTAATAATTAATTAATTTTTTATAATACATGTTTTAGGAAAATTAGTAATTAGCAATAGTAATTAATTGTTTGATGTTTTACCATATGATTAAAAATAAAATAATACTTTTATACGACAAATATAGTGCTTTCCTCGGACATAATTTGACTACAGTATAAATGATTGTAAAATTTTACAACTTGCGTTGCACCATCATTTCCTCCCAAAATTATAACAGGCCGTTATTTTACTTGACAACACCAAATTTGTAATCACCAAAAAACTTATAATAATTGTGACCAAGCTTGTTAAAATCAAACCGTCCGGCTTGACCTAGAACCGGTGTCGGGAATGCCATAACCGACCAAAAAGCGGACAGCTAAAAGTACTAGAAAAATGGTTTTCAATTTTTCTTTTTTAAAAAAAAATCTTATTTTACGATATTTGAAAATTCAATAACAGCTATCCAAAAAAATTTCAATGACCCAAAACTGTTATTTTATGCCTTCATTTATCTTGCGATTGGTTTTTATTTAATGTTGCGTGTGTGTCTGTACATCATGATTGATGGTAATTTTAGCTCATAATAAAAGCTTGTATTGATTTGATTAATCAATTAATGTGATACATTTGATGATTTGGTTGTTTTTAATGGACGATAAATAATTTTATTATAAGGTTAATTATAATGTTAGTGGGATTGATTATAAATATAAAATAAGATAAGGATATGAATAAATATTTAAAGATTTATTAAAAAAGGATAAATATTTTTTTTTTCATTAATATTCTTTAAAACTATATATTTTAATTGAGACTGGTCTAATTACGGTCCAATAACTGTCCAACCCTGGTTCAATGAAACTAACATCCCGATCCGTTGAATGCTCAGTTCAGTCAGAACATTGGTTGATATCAAACCCTGGTAAGCATTTAATGAAGTGATAGTAAATAACCCAAAATTAGTGAGATGGCCCAAAAAAAGACCCTAAAGGCCCAAAGTAGTGAAGAAATTGGAAGTTGTTTTGGAGAGTAACTGCAACACTAACCTACTAGCATGAAAAACAAGGTTTTTCTCAACCCCTCAAAACTGGCTCTTTTAATCACTAAAGATCAACCAATTGGCATCACTTACAAAGTTGCAGCAAAGAGAAAATGATTAGATTCCTCATCACTGAAAGATAACAGGGGACAGATAACATTACAATTGATGTACAAAATGCAGTGAGCTCAATCTTCCCCTTCCTATCATCATCATAGAAGCAACAACTAAAATTAATTGTTTTAGGGATTTAAAATCAAACAGCAGACATGTGATTCAGTCGTATAGGCCCTCCTGTTCCCAGATGTCCACTAGAAAATCTACCATTTCCTGTCAATATTATCAACATGCCACAAGCCACTCAGATAAACACTCTTATCTTGATCCACATGATAATTCAGAAGTTTGATGCTTACAGGAAGAGGGATAGGCCGATGGAATGGTTTGCTGCTCCCAAGTAAACTTTCATATGTTGCATCCCAACTGCAAAGCCATATGCCAAGGGACAGACAATAAGTGCTGACAAAATACAAGAAACACATTTCCATAAATATTCACTGAAACAAGCATCGTTCATAAGCCACATATTCTATCCTATTTACCCACATTTGAATCATGCCGCGTATTCCCAGAGCATAAAAGTGCTAACATTCAAAAATGTGCTAAACACCTTATAACCAAGGCTGCAATCAATTGTATAGTTATATGCCAAGGCTTCCAGTTTAAAAGAGCCATTTCTCTCTTTTCCTCCTCTCAAGAGAACACTTTGAAGCTACATGATCATTCAGCCATGAGCTCGTAAAGGAAAGGTGGTGGAATATTTATTCCCTCTTTTCCTTTCTTTTCTTTCTCCTTTTTATTTCCTGATTTATATCGAACAGATTATACACAATGACAAAACCTCAAGATCCCCTGTTATAAACTTTGTGCAAACGTTTTAAGACAAGAAGAAAACTCATTGACGAATAGATTTACAGTCAAAATTAAAATCTATTTCTATTCAACTGTTTTGAGAGGACATTCCAATGCAAGTTTAAACTTGATTCCTTCTCATTTTTCAAGCAGCATCAATCATAGCATGAACCGATGCAAGTTGATACACCAAGTCACCACCCCCACCCCAGCTCCCAAAAACATAATGATTAAAGATCAAGGCGGGGGGGGGGGGGGGAAGCTGCCAGTGAAACTAGTCCAACAACTCAAGTTACCTTAGTTTAGGTTCTCGCAGCTGCTGTGACTGAATTTTGTTTTTTTATTTCCTACCCACTGTTGCCTAGTCTGATTCCAGAGAATAAGACCTGCAACCACAGATTCAAAGTGATTTTTTTCTTGCTTTTACTTTGCAGTGCTTAATTAAGTTTTATAAGTTAGCTTCCAAGTTAAATTGCAAATCAGTCAAGGCACCACCTCACTTACAAAATTTCGTGGATTACAACTTAATATAGGAACATAAACAGCCAACCCGAGATAAATTGACGGAATAAAATTATTGCCACTAAACCTGGCCAGTAACCTAGAAGACTCTGCTACTCTAGGGAAAAAGGCTATCCAAACCAAGAAAAAAAAAAACAATTTTTAAATCAAAGCAACCAAGGCACCTGGATTAAGTTAGAACAAACAAGAAAATCTATATTTAAATCACCAGGTCATTCAACCTACCTTGAATAACTTGGCTGCAGCCAAACGTATTTATATTACAGAGACATAATCTTAACCTCTCCCCCCCCCCCCAAAAAAAAAAAAAAAAGCAAATAAACATGCATGAGCAAAGTAGCACAGGCAACCATCTTCTGTTAGCTCAGTCTTGTCAGAAAAGAAGTCAATAAACACACAGAAGAAAAGGATGTTTCATGCTTAATGTCCTTGAAAAATATGAGCAATAGGAAAATACCGTGATTTACAAATTCAGTGGAGTTGCTTGTTTTGCCAGAACTACCATGAGGATCTGGGGCTTGATTTGTTACACTGATTGATGAGATGCTTCCCTGTGATTGTACAGCACTATTGTCCATATCATGCGTGCTAGTGGTCCAGAAATCGTTGGACGTACTACGTTTCCTCACAGCCTGGCCTTGTTTTGAAACTTCTTTAGGTTCCAGTGTAATTAGTGTGGGCTTCTTATAGCATCCAACACAACCACTGCTCTGTTACAATAACATTAAATTCTGTTATGAATCACAACATAATCAAAGGATTTTCTAAAAGTTTACCATATATTTAGACACGACGATCTAATCACCAGTCAATAATTTGGTTTAAACACACATCAATTGAAAGTGTTGGGCAGCCGAATTATGCAGAGTCTACAACTTATTTCTCAAGCAAACAATACGAACACATGAACATGTTCTCCTTCACGGGTATATTCCTACTGTGGTCCTTAAGCATGGGAGCCAAGCACTCAGACAAATATGCCCATCCTTTAGAACTATTATTTGACCAGGATGATCATTAACAGCTTATTACACACTGCAGGCACAGACTTTGTTTCCACCTAAGTGATAATAACATAAAAGCCTACTAGGACCAAATGATTTAAAACCTCAGATGATGACCAAACTTATCCAAAAAAAAAATCCAATCACTCGCAACATCATAATGGTTGGAGGCGGTTTGGAGCTGATCATGAGCTGGATGCCTGACTTCTGTCAATTTTTTAAATGGTTCGACCCACCCAACAACTTGCCATGTACGATAGAGCAAGATGCCCAACCGGCTAGGAAACATAGACACTGACATAGACCAATGGATATAGAACAAAATTTAAAATCTTTAATTAAAAGTGTCCCGTGTGTCTAAAGTCGAATACAACTGTTCTACGTGTGCGTCAAAACACAAGTCACAAACGGCCATTTTCATGAAGTGCCCATCTTTGTTAGCCAGCCAACAATCAGGTCTAGCTAAGTTTATCTAATTTTCATATTGGAAGGATGGTGGTATATGGATCCTTAATCCATCCTGATAACTTGATCAATTTTCAAGGAAAGCATAAAAATCCATAGAATTCGGAATTGTACCACTATAATTAAAACCAACAATGAAAAGAAGCTTAACCCCATCATTTATGAATGAAATCAGAAGACATACCCCATGCATGCAGTGTCTGAAATACCCAAGAGCCTGATCAGATCTGCCACAAGGACTTTGCAAGGAATCGAAGGGGGCGAAAATCGATTCCAGGAAGAAAAATCGGAAAGTAATGCTGAAAACCCAGAAATTTGAATGATAAGACGGAAGAAAACAACAGAAAATGGTGAAGATTTGAAGAAACAAAACCGAACAAACAAAAGGAAAGAGGGGATTAGATCGATGCAGTACCTTGGAGATTTGATTCCCGAAACCGATAGCGTCCCTTCTGATGCGCAAGACACCAACGGGACGGCGATTCGGATTCCCCTTCTTCCTTAAATTCGTTCCCAGCAGAAGAACAAAGAATAACGGAAGGGAAAGTGGATGATATGGCAAGTGTGTGTGTGTATTATATATATATAATAGAAAAAGTAATTTTTTTTATAAATTTATAATAATAAAAATGATTAAAAAATAATATTCGGTGCAAGTTGAACTGTTGAGACATGGAGTATTTAGTGCGGTGTTCATGTTCGAACACGCAATGCGAATTCGGTGATGAAGATGAAATTTCCATTTAATTTCCCAATTTGGACCTTCCTAGCCAAAAGCCAATATATGATTGTCCAGCCAATTCCCTCTCAGAAAGAAGGAAAAATGTTAGTATAATTAAAAAAAAATTTCCAACATTATCTATAGTAACATTTAGGGGTCAATGAGTCAATCTTAAATATTTTAATTTTTTATATCAAAAAGTTGTTTAACTATACATTTCTATGGTGAGCTGAGGTTCCAAC
>NW_026556201.1:0-40112 GCF_029017545.1 Prosopis cineraria | reverse complement strand
TCAAGCTTGTATCAACCTTCTTAGAGACTGTCTTTTCTTTCATTTTTTCAGTTAGCATGTGAAGGAAATTATTGAAAATGGTTTGATTAAAATTGTTAATAATTGTAAAATAATATGGTTCAAAATTGTTTGGTCTATTTTTTTTTTGAATTAATATATGAAATAACACAATTTGTTAAGTTGTGTATAGCATAATTAAAAATGTAAATAAAAAATAATAAAAAGTTAAGTTAGTGTCCTAAGTCCTAGCAATGAGGTCTAAACTTGAAAAACATCTTTAATTTAGGTGCTCATATTTAGTAACTTACAATATTTCAAATAAACTTACCTCTAATGAAAGGATATATGTGGAGAAAAAAAATATGAGAACTTATATGCTTAAGTAGAGGTGTTTAGCTTGTACCCATTCCGATTGATCCGGTATTATCTCGATTATATCAGGACGGGTCTTGTCTCGACCTGAAAACAATCAAGATAGTACTTTGTAGGACGAAACAAGAAAGGAGTTTAGGACGAGATGAAATACGAGATTACTATCAGAACGTCTCATCATGTCCCCAAATATTATATATATATTTTTTATTTTAAAAAATACATTAAATATATTTAATTATATTAATATAATTTATACTTATACCAATTATATCAATTATAATTTTAACATGTGCATTTTTATTAAAATTTAAAATTTTTATATTGATAATTTTGATGACATAGAGTAAACATAGCAATGTCTTTCTTTATAATATATTATTGATATTAATATAATGTATCTTATATCTATCTATTAATAACTTTTATTCATATCATATTTTTTGATTATTTTTTGAAAGAGTAATTAGTTTAACACATCTCAACTAAAGTAAAAAAATAATGATTGATGTTATACTTAACTAGCTTATTGTTATTGCTTTTATAGCTTAGCGATCACTTGTAATTGCTATATATAATTTTTAATTGTGATTAATATAATTCAATAATTAATTTTAAATTGTTGTGATTTATATGCCTGTATTGATTTGATTTTTAACTTAATAAATTATATGATTTAAAATTTTAATAAATGTTATTATTCATATCTTTTTTCGATATTGTTCAATTTATTGAAATGACAAGACATTCCAATTTTGTCTTAATTCCATCTCGATTCTTAATGGAATGGGACAGGATATAAGATAAAAATTCAGTTTTAATTTTTTCGGGACAGGACATGAGACAAGAGTAGCCTAGTCTCATCCCGTCTTATAAATACCTCTAAGCTTATGTTTTTAAAAGTTAAATCCTTAAAGACTTGGCTCAAAAGGGGGCGTCGACCAACTAACTTTTTATTGACAGTTCTAATTTGATAAAAATTTCCACCCCCCCCCCTTTTTGCAAGATATAAAGATTTCAGGATGAATTGATTTAGAGGAAGATTGAAGGCATAAATGAAAAATATATTTGCATAGAGTTCACGATGAACTCACTCTTTAAGGTTTATAAAAAGCACGACTGTAATTCTTTGTTTATTCTTATATCATAAAATATTTGACGTGCTCAAAAAAAAATTACACAAGGGAAATTAGTTACCTCCCCAAGTTTTTCCCTCGTCAAATTTGACATTTTCTTTATTATCTCTTTGAATTCCGTGGGAATTTTCCAGTTAAGAATTCTTGACAAGATGGGTCACCTTTTATTTTTGGATAAGTTGGAAAAGAGATCATGAGATGCGTCCTTTTAATATTATTGCTGCTTCGTCGAATAGACTTGTGATAAAAATTCATAGTGTTAGAAGCTAAGTAAAGAGTGGCTTCAATTACAAGTCATGGAGTTAATGGAGTATTGTATTAGAAGTTTGGTTGGAATTTATTTTTCTCACGAAATTAAGACTATATATAGATGGCATGTCAATGCCATGAATGAAAAGTGAGAAACATCATGAGAGCTATACGAATGCAAAATACTTCTTTCAATCCTCATTAAAAATCACTTTAATTCAACCACCTCACGAAAAGAAAATTAACTTCTTAAATTTATCTTAAAATTAAAAAATTAACTTTGTTTATATTAAAGAGAGAGAAACAAAAAAAGTTAAGCTACATAAAAACATTAAAGTAAATATTAGAGTGTATTTTTAGTTCTCTAATTTTATATAAAATTTTGGTTTGGTTCTTTAATTCTATAAAGTATATTTTAATTCTCTAGCCCTAACATTGTTACTTTTAAATAATTATTTTTTTCAGTCATTATTATTTTAACAACTAAATCTAATATATCAACATTTAATAATATTTTATTAATATTTAAAAATTTAATGTAGGAATTTTTGGTTGATAAAACTAACGGTGTTAATGTTAAAGGATTAAAAAATATTTTTATAAATTAAAAGATTAAAATAAAAAATTATATATAAAATAAAAGGAACACTTTAGCCTAAATTCAATTAGAATTAAATTCTTCCTTTTATAAATTTGATGGGATAAAATTGAAAAATGTTAATTAATAACTCTCTATGTGACTTGTATTAAAAATCAAAATTTTTTCTAAACGACCCCTATAATAAGAATCGGGTCTTATATTATATTAGCTACATTTTTCTCTGACCCTTGATATTAGCCAGATCTAAAACCATATTTCGTGTGAAGCCTACAATTTGCCCTTTAGAAGAGGAAATAAAATTAGTCACATGAATTGGGTGTGTCGTAAATCTATATACTTCAATTTTTAGTTTTGCAAAGGATTTTTTTACCATAATTTTCCAAATGCAGGTGTAATTGACATTAATGCAATTTTAAATAATTTTGCAAGTTATAAAAAAGCTTAAGATAATTAGAACTTGATGATTGAAAGATGTCATACATGTATAGGAAATTAAAAAGGAAAAATGACACTAAAAACCTGTTTGAATTATATAAATAACAAGTTGATCCCTCCAAATGTCATAATTCCACTGAAGTTTTTAGGGACTAATATGTCATTAATGAATTTATATAAATGACAAAATTGCCCTTGTAGCAAATAGCAATATCAAGAATTTGACATGTGAAGTTGGGAGTTGTGATTATTTAAACTAAACTGGTAATCATTACTTATTATTTTCAACACTTATAGCAACATAAAAAATTTTGACATGTGAAGTTGTGATTTGTTATTACATTGTTGTGAATACAAGAATAAACGTTGTGATTATTTGAACAAAACGTGTAATTCTTACTTGTTATTCCAACATTTGTAACAATATCAGAAATTTGACATGTAAAATTGTGATTTGTTGTTGCATTGTTGCGTATATAAGAAAGAAAGTTGTGATTATTTAAATAAAATTTGTGATCATTTTATTTTTAACAAAGGCAATTTAGTTATTAATATAAATTCATTAATGATAGAAAAGTTTCTAGAAACTTTAGTAAAATTATGACATTTTGAGAGACCAAGTCATTTACATAATTTAAAGGAATTTTATTATCATTTTTTCAATTAAAAACTATTGGATGTAATAATGAATAAGCTAGAATAGAAAACTAAAATAGGAAGACTGACAAAGATAAACAAATAGTGAAAATTGCATGGGTGTAGAGAACTACATATATAACAGTAGTAGTAGCAACAGCAGCAATAATATAGTGTGAAACTACAAGTAAAATAATAGACAACTATCAAGAGGATTAACTTTAGTGAAAGAAGTTAGTTCCAATTCTCATAATTGACGCACTGAACTTTGAATTATCATTGAGAGAAATGTTTACATTTAGCACCTAACCATATTTCAAACATAATTGACTTCAATATAAAAAATAATGCATGCAATTACAAAAAATAGAGAGCTACTAATTATTGTAGGGATCTATGAAGAGTTTGATACATTGGTTGATAAATGTTATGAAAACTTGAGCAGTTGATGCTAAAAAATAAAAGTTGATAGCTATGTGATATATGATTTGTGTGTATATTCTTACACCTTGAATATGAGTGTTGAGATTAATTATAATTATGTTCATAGCTCTATTTGCCCAACCACTTTCTCAAATTTTCTATGTCCAGTCTTAAGAATCTACTTTATGTACTTTTTTTTAACATAAAGATACGGTCAAACCCGTGCAAGAGATATAAAAGTCAGGTTATATCAAAATCCAAGAAGATCTTACATCTTATAGGTGATTCATTATAAATAATAAGATCGTAGTTGTCATGAGAAGTTTTGTGTGCGAGCAAATTAACGCATTTGTTTACTTCTCTAAAGACATGATTAAAGGTCACTATTGTAACACACCAAATTTTTTTTTAAATAATTTAACTCAACCCATTGGGTTACGGCCACCCAACACATTTTTTTATATCAATAATTTCAATATAAAATATTTTATAATTGACTTCAACTCACACAATATAACATTTCAGATAAATTTTTACCTCCACATGCCATTAGGCTAAATCACATTTGTCCATCCTTATACTCCTAACAAGCAAAATAAAAATTTAGTCAATTTTCAACACAAGCCAGTTATTTGGCCTCATAATCATGCCATTTTAACTAATCCAGAGTAAATCAAATATTAAAATTACAGTCATCCAAAGTATACCAAAAATAGAAATAGTTTAAAAGGCATGATTACATTTATATATTTATATAATTGTCAATAAACAAAAAGTCCTAATATTGGCAATATAACACATTATAAATCATAAATCAAATACTCAAAAAAGACAGTGGATCTATGCCACTAAACCTCTGGGACTCCTCCACGTGTCACTCGTGGCTCTTCTCCTGAAAATATTAACCACATAATGAGACTCAAAAGTCCCAATAACCAAAGCCAATTTATGATAGTGTGTACAAACAAGTTAAGTGTGTGCTTATTAAGTGGGAACCAAAAATAATATAATTCCAACAAAATATAAGAAATATTACAATACACACAAACAACCATCTTATATCCCTCCATTAATCTCGAGCCGTAGCCTTCACTCGGTGCTAAATTACCTGGCCAAAGGTAGATTAGCCGAGCTCTTACAAGCCACCTATTGAGCTCCAATAGGGGCGTACCACGTGGCACATAAATACAACAATAGCAAATCTCCCAACACCTCCCACAATAATCAAACAAAATTCATAACAATATTGCACAATTATATAATATTACAAAATTCATAATTTTCTCAATAATCACCCAATTAACATGAAGTAACACTAGTCACAAATTAAAAGCATGGTTACCTTGTGGCTTTTTAATAAATTATTGCTTAAAATTTCTCTCTCACCACAATCTTCAACAATAATACAATCTACAAATAACATATTATTTATAAATATTAGTTTCAATTTTTGAAACTAATAAAATAATTATAATAATAGAATTAAAAATGTAACATAATTCCTAATCTCAATCTTAATACAAATTTAGAGTTAATACTATTAAGTAAAATTTTTAACTCCTTTTTTACTCATCAATAAATATTAATAATCTAAAAATCAAATTTTAAACTAATTTCTATTATCAAAATTTTCTTTTTTTTTATTTTATAAATTCGCACCTAAAATACCCAAAAATTAAAAATTGAGTCTCTAGCTTATAATCATAATCCTATAGCCATAATAATTCATTTCTCATTCCAAATAATCATCTAAACCTCAATAAATCAATATATATTTTAGATCTAGTTTAGAATTTGATCCATAAGTCACAAATTCAAAGATCATCAATAAATTTATACTCTAGAACATTTATTATACTACTAACAACTTCAAAAATCATATTTATTCAACATAAATTCATCCCTCTTTCAGATCCTAAATTTTCTACCACCACAAAATCAAAAATCAAGGAGGAAGGATGACTAAGAAAATTTTTTAGAACACTTACTTAGTCTTGAAAAGCTTAAAATCACATCCTAAATATCCTATTAAAAACTCTTACCTTAAAAACTCAGATCTCCCGCACCGGCGACTCATGCTCACTCTGCTCAGCTTGCGTACGAAGGAAAGAATGAAGAAACGAAGGAAACAAGTGAGTTTTTATAAAAATTCAATGGGTCCCACATTTTTTTTATTATTTCTTCTTTCCTCTCTCTTCTTTCTTTCTTTCTTTTTTATTATATATATATATATATATATGTAATGATGGCACGCGGAAACGCCGAAAGCATCCATTCCTTCTCTTCTTCTTCTTCTTCTTTTTACCTTTTTCCCTTTTTTTATTATAATAATAATAATTTAATAATATTTTTTTAATTAATTTTTTTTATTTTTTTATTTTAATTTAGAATGATATCCTAAGTTAGATTTAATAATTATTTTTTCACTAATTTGCTTACCTCTAATTATTTTTTAAAATTTCTATTAACCCAAATTAACTATTAAAATTTAAATTGGGATGTTACAACTATCCAATACTTTATGCACTTTTACATTATGACCATTTCCCTACCTTAGTCACTTCTGCATATTATTATTCTTTTGTCTTCTTCTTCACTATCTTGAACTTTCTTTGCCCCCAAAATAAATAATTATTTTAAAATTTAAAAATTGGAATGAACTCTTTTTAAATCTCTTGGGTTTTTTTATAACTCTTTTTAGGTTAAATATATTACAAATATGGATCAAATAATGTATTATGAATTGTACATTTTCATATAAATTTTATATAAAGAAATACGGCTATAACATATTTTAATATATATAATTGACACATTATTATTTCTTTTGGTTACCCTCATTTTTTCCTCCTATTGGAGATAATCCTGACGGGCACTAAACGTGGGAACCTCTTTTAGCAAGAATTCAAATTTTAATTTATCATGTTGTGAAGGACAAGCCCTTTCTGCTAGACTCAATTCTTGTTAGTCATAATTGACATATTATTGATTTCAAAGTAAACTGGGGATATTATGGTTTCTATTGATTGATAACTTAATAGCACATAAATTTGGCCAAAAAAAATTGATAGCACATAAATATAGACACCCTTATCTTTCATTTTAATTGTTTTGGTGGATCTGATATCATTGGATTAACTATGTTTAGAAATATTTGAATCCTTATAAGTGTTAATCATGCTTGACAGCTTGACCTATCTAGTCACTTTAGATAGAGCTAAAAAGAAAAAGGAAGGAATTGCCACTAATTTTCAAAATGTTTCCAACTCAATTGGCAAAACAGGAAGATTGGGGTTTGCAGCAAACTCAAGGTCCCAACTTTAAATAGGGAGGGGCACATTTCTTTAAATTCAAAAGCAACATGAATTGCAAATGGATATAAGTAGATGGATACTTGTTAGATGGAGAGAATTAGAGCCTGGGGGTTACATGGTGGGTTTAAGTGGGCTAGTATAAAAGTAACAAATATAATAGGTGTTTTAATAATGGAATCAATATAATTAATGGTGATAGATGTATTTAATTTAGTGATAGATAATGTTCCCCACAAAATTAGTGACGGATACATTTTTGTCACATAGATTAATGACATTGTATTTCTTAGGGGTGTTCATGGGACATGATGGGACTAGGCACCCTTATCTCCTGTACAGTCTTAAAAATGATCAGGATAATCCTATGTCTTATCTCGTCTCGAAAGTCATCCTGTCCTGTTAGAAATTAGGATGGGACTGGGACGAGATTGTGATGTCCTGTCATCCTAATAAAATAGATAATATGAAAGAAAGGCTTGAATAATAACATTTATTAATGAACATTTTAAATCACATAACTTATTAATTTTAAAACTAAAACAACATGAGTGCATACATCATGACAATTTAAAGTCAGTTATTAAATTACATCAATCACAATTACAAGTATACAACTTAAAAGTCAAATATATGTGAGACATAACTCATTATAATAGCAATTACAAGTAATCTCTATGTTACAAGAGCAATAACAACAGACAAGTCAGACACAACATCATGTCATTATTATTCGTCTTTAATTAAGACATTTTAAGCTAGTGACTCTTTCAAAATTAAAGTAAGAAATACGATATAAACAAAAGTTATTAAATATCTAGATATAAGATTAAATTGTATTAGTAAAATTAATATATTTTAAAGAAAGATATTATACTATACTGCTTACTCTGTATCATTAAATAGTTTAGTTTTAAATAAAAATTACACATATTCAAGTTAAAATTAATATAAGTATAAATTATATTAATATAATTAATGTATATTTTTAAAGTAAAATAATATATATATATATATATATATAATTTTTGAGACAGGATAGGATGTCTCAAGGGCAATCCTTGTCCCGTCCCATCCTGTAAAATATCATCCTGATTGTTTTTGGGCTAGAACGAGACCCATCCTAATATGATTGGGACGAAACTGGGTTGATCGGATGAGTATAAGTTGAACATCCTTAGTATTTCTTATAGATTAGTTATAAAATTTTTTGTTACTAAATAAAAGTTAGTGACAGATTTTATTATTTAATGATAGATTTTTCTATCTTTAATAACAATTTTCTTTCCAATAGTGAGATACTTCATGTTAAATATTGTGAGAATTGTTGTAAAACTCCTTACTAGGAAAAGCATCGTTCAAAGGCTTGTGGTCAATTTTCTCATCCAAATTCTTGATAAATATATCATTTCTTGCAAGATAGCTACATATGCATCTGGCTAGTTTAAAGGCTATGGATTTGTTCAAGTTGACAAAGAAGAATTTGCACAAAATGTCATTGACAAGTTGAATGGCACATACTTAAATGCTAAACAAGTTTGAGTAGGGTATTTTATGTGAAAGGAAGATAAAGCGTTTCTATCAAGACAAAATTTAATAATGTCTATGTGAAAAACATGTCACAGTCGATGATGGATGGATATTTAATATACACTTTTAAAAGAATATAATATCATTACTAGTGTAGTGGGATTGAGAGATGTAAATAATAAATCAAGGTGTTTTGGTTTTGTCAATTTTGAAAATGCGTATGATGCTGCTAAAGTTGTTGAGGCACTTGATGAAAACAAATTTAATAATAAGGAGTAGCGTGTTGGGAAAGCTCAAAAGTAATATGAAAGAGAGCTTCAATTGAAAGGACGATTTGAAGAGAGTATAAAGGAAGCATTTGACAAATATCAAGCGATGAACTTGTATGTGAAGAATCTACATCATAGAATTAATGATAAGAGACTAAAGGAAGTGTTCTCTGGATTTAGTACTATAGTTTCTTGCAAGGTTATATGTAAACCAAATGGAATAAGTAAAGGATTAGGATTTGTTGCCTTCTCAACTCCTAAAAAAACCTCTTAAGATTTTGTGAAGATGAATAGAAAAATGATTACTAGTTTCAAAGCAGAGAATACATAAAAGCTAGATTATGGACACAATTCTCATAAATGAGACATGATCAATTGGTGTCTTTTATTGGTCCTTGCATATATCTTCTTGGAGTTCTAGGTTTATGACAATATTTTTGTACAAGCACCTCCTATCATGTTTCCTCCACAAGTTGTGTTTGGTTATCAACAAAAACTTATTCCTAGGATGAGGCCTGATGGTGTTTCGATGATAAACTTTTTTGTTCTAATAGTCTAGGTAGGTCAAGGTCCATGTCTTGGTAGACAAGTATCATGCAATGATCCAAGTAATTGATGCAACTAGTGCAAAAATAGGTACTTCTAAGAAAATGTGTTTATCATCTTGGTTACAACATACAAATGTTCCATTCCTAAGAGGAACTTATGAAATGCTGCATCTTATGATATAAGTGGTATCAAAGTTAAGTTTCTCCTGATAACTAAAAGCCCTTACTGGGCACTCATCTAAAGCCTAAAATGAGACTAGCCTTGTTTGAAAACATAGAAATTTGTGTATGCACCATACTATTTAAAGCTTAAAAATTAAGGTGACCTTGGTTACAGGAGCATGGACTTGGTGTTTATGGTATCTTTAATATGAAAAACTTGTAGACTCACATTTGAAGAGAAATTGTTAGAATTTCCAAGTGTGAGTGGATTTAAACTAATGGGAAAGTCTCACATTAATAGAACTGAACTTAATAAGTAATATTTAATAAAGTAAAATGACCTATAAACTTGAATATTAAGATTTTGCGTTAAAATGTGAAAAGGCCCAAGTACAAGTTCACAAGCTCCTTATATTGGAGACATCATAAACATTAAATTCTTACTTATACAATTAGCCTAATTTTCAGGGCTTTAATTAGGGTTAGTCCTATTTTAGGCTTTAGACATGTGTGTAATATGAATTTTGGTCCCAGGAAAAACTTGACTCTGATACCACTTATTAGGAATGAGAATGACTACCTAGTAATGGAGGGAGAGAATAAATGGACAAGAATAGCGAAATGTATCATATCTTGCTTTTAAAATACTAATTAATGGGAAAATTTAAGAAAAAAGAGTTAACTAAAGATATTAATCGAAGATGGAAGAATATCAAAAATAATTATTAGAAGATTGAAAGTAAACTTTAGACAAAAATATTCATGAGAAATTGAATAATAAATAAAGATTATATTTGGGCATAAAGGAAATATAATTATTTTAAATAATCATAAAAATAATGAAGAGAAGTTAAAATTAGACTCAAAAAGAGAAGGAAATTTGAATATGGAGAAACGAACTAGTTGAAAGAATTATGTTGATATTAATTAATTATTAGAAAATATCTAAAAGAATTAATCAAGATTTATAATGTTAGGAACTTTTTAAAACACCATTTTTTTATATTGAAAAGGGACTAAGCCTAGGAAAAACTAACTACATTAGTTCCCCATCTTTCATTGTTCACTATGACCCTTAACAGTGTTGGAGTCATGTTATAAATATCGATCTTATCAATTCCTTGCTTAGCTAAAAAATCCACCACTTGATTTGACTTTTGGAGACATAAAGTAGCTGGACTTGCTAAGGAGATGCTAGAATATTAAGATTTTCAATACCAATACACTTGTATTAACAATGAGTGAGGCATCTTTCAAACTATCTATTATATTCTTTGAATTAGACTCTAAGATAATTCTCCAGAATTCTATCTCCCATGTTGTTCTCAAACCCTTAAGTATTCCCCACTCCTTTGCCTCCTGTACTTCATAAAAACTAAGCTTTTAAGAAAGGCTTGCAATCTATGAGCTTAAATCATCTCTAAGAATAACTCTATAGCCTGTTTGCTTACCAAGCTTATGGACAGCACCATTTACGTTTACCTTCACCCAATCTTTAGGAGGTAGGAACCAATTTATATGATTTCATTCTTCCTGCTTTCCTATATTGTTCGTTAAGTCTTTAGCAAAATAAAAACTCTCCCTAATCTTTAGGATTACATATGCGAGGTTTGTAAGTTTACTATCACTATTTTTAAAATAGACTTAATCCTCCATAACCATAATTTTCATATAGCAACCCCCCATCTTATACTTGAATTAAAATTCTCATCATAGCTCAAATTTTCCCCTAAGTTTAATTTGATCTAATTAGTTAAAGAGGAGGAGAAAAATTGTGATACGTACATGTCTATATAAGATTCAGCTAGAGCTTCTTTGCATATGAACAATCTTGCATCACATGTAAGGTATTTTCTACATCATCTATTTGGAGGAACTGTATCTTGGAACATTAACAATAAATGAAATCTAATTCTTTGAGTTGTAATAGTCATGTGAAATCTAATTCTTTGAGTTGGTGCATGTGACTACTCAAAAGATGGACTTGAGTCTTTTCACCTATTCCTTTACCACAGATGGTTTAAGGTTACCATTAAACGTGGGAGGGTTAAACTTCCTAACAGTTTCCCACACATCAATAATGGTCGGTGGGGCTCTCTATTCCTCTTACCTAGTCTCCTCCCTTCTAAGCTCATAATCCCTCAGAATGGTAGGATGTGAGGAACTGCCTTCCCCTACATGACTCTCAACATGAGCCCTATCTCCATTCTCAGTGAACTTTGTCTTTTTAGCTCCGTCAACTCGTTCATATTTTTAAACCTTGTCTGTTAACGTCTTTACAAGTACTCTCAATTCCGCCAAATCAGGCTCCTCATTTGGCGGTGGAGGTGGTGGGTGCTTATGTTGGGATCCTAAGTTATTGCGAGTAACATGCATTTTCTCTTCCCTCCTAAAAGATACAAGATATAAATAATAAATTAGCCTAGCTATATAATGGCCATACAATGAGAAGCACCATAACAATGTATATTGCCAACTGACTATATGCAATGCACCACACATAATAAATACATATTAAATTCACACGAGTAATAGTTTCAAAAAAAGTTTAAATAAGTATTACTAAAATAGAGGCTGAAACATGATGCTCCGATACCAATATGTAACACCCTCAAATTTACAGACCGATTTTTCGCAAATTATTAAAACCATTATTATGGTAGAATTTTTTTTTACCATGATACATCCAAGACATACCACAGGTCTTAAAATATCCCAAAAGGCAATTAAAACCATGAGGGACAGACATGATCCTCATGGCATGATATTCAAATCAGATCATAAATCAAGAGGGACAGACATAATCCTCTTGGTCATATAAATACTTTTAATAAAAAGGATTAGAGTTTACATGCTTCTCAAAGAAGATATGTCCTAAGTTGGCACAAGATACATTGTATAATCCAAAATAAGAGGCAACGTAAAAGATGGTGTCTCATACACCATAGTTACACTCTGGTGCTTTCTCGGCCAGACTCGCTCCTGTAAAATATTAACCACGGGGAATGAGACTTAAAAGTCCCAGTAACCAAAATTAATATGTAATGATGCATGCGGATGTAACTAATCATGCGATTACTAAGTGGGCACACAAAACATTTAACCGAACAATACTTTCAAACAAACCGAACAAGTATTTAATTTGCATGACTGCATCTTATATCCTCCTTTCGCCATGCTCGGACGCCAAATCACCCGGCCAAAGGTGAGTTGGACCAAGCGACATGCCACTCATTGGGTCCAATGAGGGCTTACCACGTGATAATAATTAACCGAACAGAAATTCCCATTAACACCATACATTAAAATACCCTGATAAGTCATGCATCATTCAAATATCCAAACAGAAATATATCCGAATAATAATATCTCATCATGATAAACAAAAAAATTTTAACCCACTTGGCAATGATTTCACGGAAGTATATGACAGTATTTATTTTCAATAATTCATAATTTTTCCAAATAACAAAACAAACACATAACCATTCACAACACACCCATCACAACACATTAATAATGGTTACCTTGTGTCTTGAATAACAAGTTCCCCTTCACAACTCCTTTTTCACCACTATCTTTGTCAATATAATCTACATAATTATTTCACAATACTATATATTAATTTTACATTAAAATAAATAACTCTAATTAAATAGTTAGAAAGTCTTAGATCTATAATCCATATTAACACTAATTTAAGATTTATGCCTCATTTAACTTTCCAAATTCTTTTCTAAAATTCTCGTACCCTAATAAACTATTTTTTTTATCCTCAAATCACTTCTTATCACAATTTCATCCTTCTATATTCTAAAAATTCATCCAAAAATAAATTAAATTTTTAAAATTATCCTGAAGCCTCAAAATCACCTTTCTATAACCTCAAAAATACCTATTCATACTTAAATAAATATTAATAATCATAGGTTTATCCCTACATCTCAGATTCCACATAAATTCAACCATATAGATCTAGATTTTAACTCAAAATTCTTAAACATGAGTTTCAACCTCAAGAAAATATTCTATAATATTTATTATATCCCTAAGAGTTTTAACCTATATTTTTAATCCATCATATCATCAGATTAACTATCCTATAAAAAAATCCTAATCAAAATATTTACTCTATCCTACAAAATAATCATATCACTAGAAAGCTAATATTATTTAGAAAATAACTATAAAATTAATTTTGTAATTAAATAAATTTTTAAATGCTAATCTAAACAGGAAAGTTAGAACATACCTGAAGAAAAAGAAAATAATCCCCCCTTGCGAGAAAACGCCGAGCAACGTGAGAGGAAGAGAGAAAAATAATATAAAAATGGGATTGTGAGTCCCAAAATTATATTAAAAAAAACTATAGGTTTGAATTTAATTATTCAAACCTTTGGGCCAAAAGTTGCAATTTCTTCTAAATTGCATCTTAGCCGCTTATGCTTCCTAATGCACACACCCCCTCCTTTTTATACATGAAGGCACCTCTCTCTTCCCTCATCTAACCAATGTGGGACTTAGAAACAACAACCTTCCACCCCCCCCTTTTTTTTGTTCCTTCTACCTTCTCTTTTTTTTTAACACACACATAAAAAAAATTATTTATGTATTATATCTTAACTAAATATTGCTTATGTGGTTTTAAATTTAAATTTTTAAATTCATAATTAAATACCTAATCATAATATTATTTCTAAATAACCTCAAATAATATAAATTCCTATTATTATCATTTTTTCCTCAAAACCTAAATTCCACAATTTCTTTATTATATAAAAATCAGGATGTTACAATTCTCCCCTCTTTTTAGAAATTTTGTCCTCAAATTTAATAGATAAGCTTAGAAACTATGTACCTAAGCAAATAAATGTGGATAATCTCGCCTCATACTCTCCTCGGTCTCCCAAGTAGCATCACCTAGGGCTCCACCCTTCCAAATCACCTTCATACAGTCGGATGGTCTTATTGCGTAGTTGTTTGTCCTTAAAGTCCTCAATTCGCTCCGGTTCGGATCTAAAGGTCAAATTCTCCCTCAATTCACTTCTTCAGGTTCAATAACATGGGAGGGATCCGGGTTGTACTTCTTCAACTGTGATACGTGGAACACATTATGGATACCTGCAATCTGTGGAGGTAATGCAACTCTATATGCAGTAGATCCAATTCGCTCCAAGATCTCATACGGGCCCATAAATCTAGGTGTCAACTTTTTTGCCTTAATGGATCTACCAATGCCTGTCACCGGAGAAACCTTCAAAAATACATGATCTCCTACTTCAAACTCTAACGGCCGTCTCCTTTTATCAGCATAGCTCTTCTGTCGGCTCTGAGCGGTTAGCAATTTTTGCTTAATCATTGCAATCTTCTGGGTGGTCTGCTCTACAATTTCTGGACCAATGATACTCCTCTCACTTAATTCTGTCCAACACAAAGGCGATCTACACTTCCTTCCATACAAGGCCTCATAAGGCGCCATCCCAATACTAGAATGATAGCTGTTATTATAAGCAAATTCAGCTAATGGCAAATGATTATCCCAACTACCTGGTAGTTCAATGGCACAAGCTCTCAACATGTCCTCCAAAGTCTGGATCGTCCTCTCTGTTTGTCCATCTGTTTGGGGGTGGTATGCGGTGCTAAAACTCAGTCTGGTACCCATAGCCTTCTGTAGCGCACCCCAAAAGTTTGAAGTGAACCTTGGGTCACGATCTGACACAATTCTAGAGGGTATACCATGAAGTCTAACTATCTCCTTAATGTATATCTCAGCAAATTTCTCTAATGTAGAGGTAAACTTGATCGCCAAAAAGTGAGCCGATTTGGTGAGTCGGTCTACTATCACCCAAATAGCATCCTTACTCGAGGGTGTTCTTGGCAGTCCAGTGATGAAATCCATGGAAATATCATCCCATTTCCACTTTGGAATATCTAACGGTTGCAGTGTTCCAGCTGGCTTCTGATGTTCTATCTTTATCTTCTGACACGTTAAACAATCTAGAAACAAATTCAGTTACATCTTTCTTCATTCCTGGCCACCACCAACCTCGCTTCAAATCATGGTACATTTTAGTTATACCGGGATGAATTGTATATTTGCTCCTATGAGCTTCTTCTAAAAGGATATTCCTCAATCTTGGATCATTAGGTACACAAACTCTACCTTTATACCTCATCACTGTGTCCTCAGAGATGGTAAAATTTGGGGCCTTACCTGCCACTATCTCCTTCCTTATATTCCTCAAGTAGTCATCACTCTGCTGTGAGACTCTGAGATCTTCCCAGAATTTGCTCTCAAAGTCTGCTACCTGGAGTGCGGCCATTTGATGTTCAATCACATCTACTGGAACATCATGAAAACTGTTCCACAAATGATATTCATGAACCATCAAATGTGCAGCATGAATAGTCTTTCTACTTAAGGCGTCAGCTACCACGTTAGCCTTACCCGGATGGTAATGTAATTCAAAGTCATAATCCTTCAGAAATTCCATCCATCGTCGCTGCCTCATATTAAGCTCTTTTTGATCAAATAAATACTTCAGGCTCTTATGGTCACTGAAGATTTGAAACTTAGATCCATACAAGTAGTGTCTCCATCTTCAGAGCAAACACAACTGCAGCTAACTCCAAATCATGAGTAGGGTAATTTTCCTCGTGTGGTCTCAACTGTCTGGAGGAATAGGCAACCACTCGGTCATTTTGCATCAAAACACATCCTAAACCCTTTAAAGAAGCATCAGTGTACAGAGTGTACGGCACCACAGGGTCAGGAATAGTCAACACTGGAGTAGTGGTTAACCTCTTTTTCAATTCTTGGAAAGCAGCTTCACATTTGTCAGTCCAAATAAATGGGGCATCCTTCTTAGTCAGCTTAGTTAAGGGCATCGCAATTTGCGAAAATCCCTTAATAAAGCGACGATAATAACCTGCTAAACCTAAAAAGCTTCGTATCTCTGTAACAGATTTTGGCTGTTCCCACTTCATCACTGCATCAATCTTGCTAGGATCCACCGCAACTCCGTCTCTGGACACAACATGGCCCAAAAACTTTACTTCTTGGAGCCAAAATTCACACTTGTTTAATTTGGCATAAAGCTTATGTTCCCTCAAAACTTGCAAGACGATTCTTAAATGCTCACCATGAGCCTCCTCATCCTTTGAATAAATAAGAATGTCATCAATAAACACTACTACAAACTTATCTAAATAGGGTCGAAAGATCCTATTCATGTAATCCATGAATACCGCAGGAGCATTCGTAAGTCCAAACGGCATCACCATGAATTCATAATGCCCATATCTCGTCCGAAATGCTGTCTTAGGTATATCCTCCGCTCTTACTCTCAATTGGTGGTACCCTGACCTTAAGTCAATCTTTGAGAAAACTGCGGATCCCACAAGCTGATCCAGCAAATCATCGATTCTCGAAAGTGGATATTTGTTCTTGATGGTTACTTTGTTCAATTGTCTATAATCAATGCACAATCGAAGGCTTTCCTTCTTCTTTACAAAAAGGACTGGAGATCCCCAAGGTGAAACACTCGGTCTGATGAAACCCTTCTCAAGTAGCTCTTCAATTTGCTTTTTCAGTTCTGCTAACTCTGAGGGGGACATCGATAAGGAGCCTTAGAAATTGGCCCTGTACCAGGTACCAATTCAATTGAGCAACTCTAACTCTACCTCGCGCTTTGGGGGTAAACCGGAGACTTCGTCTGGAAATACATCCGCAATTCTTTGACAATAGGGATATTCTTCACGCCTTCATCAATCTCAGCTTGGATAGAGAAGAAAACCATGTAGGCCTGGCAACCCTTCTTCATACATCTATCAACTTGCGCCGCCGACAAGAAAACATGATCTTGAGTCTCGACTGGGGTCACCGACAAAGAAGATAAAGACACACTCCTCTCTCTACAATCTAGGATAGCACCATTTGCAGCCATCCAATTCATTCCCACAATTACATCCATACCTCTCAGTGGTAGGATAATTAAGTCCATAGTTGTTTTCCTATTTTTAAACTCGACCACTAGGTTAAGGCATGCCTTAGCAGTCCTCACAGATTCTCCCGCAGGAGTAGACACATTCATATCAAAAGGTAAAATACACACAGGCAAATCAAGGTTCTTTACACAAGTTTCAGAAATAAAAGAGTGTGTAGCACCCGAATCAAATAGTGCAACAATATCATGATGAAGGATTTTGATGTTACCTCTAATGGCATCTGGGGAGTTCATGGTGTCCTGAGTAAGAGCAAACACACGGCCAGAGACAGTAGGATGTTGGGAAGGGTTCTTCATATTTGAGCCCTGGTTGTCCCCACAAAACTTTGCAATGTGACCGGGTTTTCCACAAATGTAACAGACCCAGCACTGTCCGAAATGACGACGCCCGCATTTAGTGCACTGCTGAGAGCTCGCTGTACTCGGGGTAGGGGTAGATACTGTTGGGCTCCTCTGTGACCCGTGATAACTACTATGATAGCTCCTCTGTCCTTGGCCCTTTTGAAATGGACCCTTCTGCCTTCCTTGGTTCCATGAGCTACTCGAACCTTGATGGTTTTTCTTCATAATGCCTCCTGTGGGTTGGGGTAGGTTGGGGGTCTACTATATGAATACCCCCTTCTTCTCTCTCAACCTCCCTCTTACTGCGAGCTACTACTTGTAATTTTATGCACATTTCTCATTAGTCTCGGATCAATTGCTCCCTCAATTCTGGTCTAGCCTTCTCCAATAAGCGCTTGGCCTTCCATTCAGAATCATCCCTATACTGCAGGTACGTGGAGTATCTAGATAACTCCTGAAACTTAGCAATGAATGTGTCCTCATCGAGGTTCCCTTGCTTAAGCATGGAACTCAGCTTCCTTCTCAGACCTTAACTCTGATGGAAAGTAATGCCTGAACAATTTTTTCCCTTAATTCCTCCCAGGTGAGTGTAGAATCATCCTGGGTCCTGCTGTCTCCCACCAATCTCTTGCTCCTTTCACTAGGAGCACTAATGCTACTTGCACCTTCTATTATTGGTGCATGTGACTACTCGAAAGATGGACTTGAGTCTCTTCACCTATTCCTTTACCACAGATGGTTTAAGGTTACCATCAAACGTAGGAGGGTTAAACTTCCTAACAGTTTCCCACACATCAGTAATGGTCGGTGGGGGCTCTGTTCCTCCTGCCTAATCTCCTCCCTTCTAACTCATAATCTCTCAGAGTGGCAGGATGTGAGGAACTGCCTTCCCCTACATGACTCTCAACATGAGCCCTATCTCCTTTTCAGTTACCTTTGTCTTTTAGCTCCGTCAACTCTTGTTCATATCCTTGAACCTTGTCTGTTAATGTTTTTACAAGCACTCTCAATTCCGCCAAGTCAGGCTCCTCATTTGGCGGTGGCGGTGGTGGGTGCTCATGTTGGGATCCTGAGTTACCACGAGTAACAGGCATTTTCTCTCCCCTCCTAAAGGATACAAGATATAAATAATAAAATTAGCCTAGCTATATAATGGCCATACAATGAGAAGCACCATAACAATGTATATTGCCAACTGACTATATGCAATGCACCACACATAATAAATACATATTAAATTCACACGAGTAATAGTTTCAAACAAAAGTTTAAATAAGTATACTAAAATAGAGGCTTGAAACATGATGCTCCGATACCAATATGTAACACCCTCAAATTTACAGACCGATTTTTCGCAAATTATTAAAACCATTATATGGTAGAATTTTTTTTACCATGATACATCCAAGACATACCACAGGTCTTAAAATATCTCCAAAAAGCAATTAGAACCATGAGGGACAGACATGATCCTCATGGCATGATATTCAAATCAGATCATAATCAAGAGGGACAGACATAATCCTCTTGGTCATATAAATACTTTTAATAAAAAGGATTAGAGTTTACATGCTTCACAAAGAAGATATGTCCTAAGTTGGCACAAGATACATTGTATAATCCAAAATAAGAGGCAACGTAAAAGATGGTGTCTCATACACCATAGTTACACCTCTGGTGCTTTCTCGGCCGGACTCGCTCCTGTAAAAATATTAACCACGGGGAATGAGACTTAAAAGTCCCAGTAACCAGAAATTAATATGTAATGATGCATGCGGATGTAACTAATCATGCGATTGCTAAGTGGGCACACAAAACATTTAACCGAACAATACTTTCAAACAAACCGAACAAGTATTTAATTTGCATGACTGCACTTATATCCTCCTTTCGCCATGCTCGGACGCCAAATCACCCGGCCAAAGGTGAGTTGGACCAAGCGACACGCCACTCATTGGGTCCAATGAGGGCTTACCACGTGGTAATAATTAACCGAACAGAAATTCCCATTAACACCATACATTAAAATACCCTGATAGTCATGCATCATTCAAATATCCAAACAGAAATATATCCGAATATAATATCTCATCATGATAAACAAAAATAAATTTTAACCCACTTGGCAATGATTTAACGGAAGTATATGACAGTATTTATTTTCAATAATTCATATTTTTCCAAACAACAAAAAAACACATAACCATTCACAAACACACCCATCACAACACATTAATAATGGTTACCTTGTGTCTTGAATAACAAGTTCCCCTTCACAACTCCTTTTTCACCACTATCTTTGTCAATATAATCTACATAATTATTTCACAATACTATATATTAATTTACATTAAAATAAATAACTCTAATTTAAATAGTTAGAAAGTCTTAGATCTATAATCCATATTAACACTAATTTAAGATTTATGCCTCATTTAACTTTCCAAATTCTTTTCTAAAATTCTCGTACCCTAAATAAACTATTTTTTTTATCCTCAAATCACTTCTTATCACAATTTCATCCTTCTATATTCTAAAAATTCATCCAAAAATAAATTAAATTTTTAAAATTATCCTGAAGCCTCAAATCACCTTTCTATAACCTCAAAAATACCTATTCATACTTAAATAAATATTTTAATAATCATAGGTTTATCCCTACATCTCAGATTCCACTAAATTCAACCATATAGATCTAGATTTTAACTCAAAAATTCTTAAACATGAGTTTCAACCTCAAGAAAATATTCTATAATATTATTATATCCCTAAGAGTTTTAACCTATATTTTTAATCCATCATATCATCAGATTAACTATCCTATAAAAAAAATCCTAATCAAACATATTTACTCTATCCTAAAAATAATCATATCACTAGAAAGCTAATATTATTTAGAAAATAACTATAAAATTAATTTTGTATTAAATAAATTTTTAAATGCTAATCTAAACAGGAAAGTTAGAACATACCTGAAGAAAAAGAAAAATAATCCCCCCTTGCGAGAAAAAACGCCGAGCAACGTGAGAGGAAGAGAGAAAAATAATATAAAAATGGGATTGTGAGTCCCAAAATTATATTAAAAAAAAAACTATAGGTTTGAATTTAATTATTCAAACCTTTGGGCCAAAAGTTACAATTTCTTTAAATTGCATCTTAGCCGCTCATGCTTCCTAATGCACACACCCCCTCCTTTTATACATGAAGGCACCTCTTCTCTTCCCTCATCTAACCAATGTGGGACTTAGAAACAACAACCTTCCACCCCCCTTTTTTTTTTGTTCCTTCTACCTTCTCTTTTTTTTTAACACACACATAAAAAAAATTATTTATGTATTATATATTAACTAAATATTGCTTATGTGTTTTAAATTTAAATTTTTAAATTCATAATTAAATACCTAATCATAATATTATTTCTAAATAACCTCAAATAATATAAATTCCTATTATTATCATTTTTTCCTCACAACCTAAATTTCCACAATTTCTTTATTATATAAAAATCAGGATGTTTCCACCCTGCGTGAGAGTTCAAGAGGCATTAAGGTTTCTTTTATCAGATTATTTTTACAAAAAATAAATAATTATTATTTAAATGAACTTACTGAAAACCTTATTTTTTTACATGATCAAATTTAAATTTGAACCTCAATCGTTTTAGCCTTTACGTTAATCTTAAATGGATTTGTGTTAATCAAGTTCATTTACAGTTTTGTTCCCAATGGCTCTAAGAGTTATGTGTGCGTAATCAGGTTATGCTAGTTTATGAGTGTGTAACCGCGACTTAATGGTCCATTATTCTGATTGTTGAATGCCCAATGTTCATGTTTCAGGACTGATTCAAATTTAATTCAAACCTCAACCATTTTTGTCTTTAAAAGATTCTTAAATGGATTTGTGTAATCAATTTTTATTACATGTTTGTCCCCAACGGCTCCAGGAGTTATGTGTGCATAATCAAGGTTTTATGTTGGTTTATGAGTGAGTCATCGAGGCTTAATGGTTCATTATTCTAGTAGTTGAATGCCCAATGTTCATGTCCAAGACTTTAGCCTTATATAGGCATGTATGATGACAGAACGATTGTGCTAGGCTCTTGAGTTTTTGAGCCACTTCTTCCCTCCTCTGCCTTGTATGTCTGTGCTAAGTTCTACTTGAGTATTCTTCTTAGTCTGTGTTGTTCTATGCCCTTGCTAACTTGTAGGATGTGCTTGTTTAATTTTGGAGAACTATAGGTTTGCTATACCAGTACCAAAATAATTCTTAAGGATAGTATCCTTCGGCACGACTCAAGCAACTTTCCATCTCCTACCGCTACCTATACCCTGTCCTCTACTACCTCAGATAAAATTTCTCTACAGCTTCTCAATTTCATTGCAAATGGAATTAGGAATCTTAGCCACTTGCATTGGATACAAAGGGATGGAATTAATGACGGATTTTGCAAGGGTCGCATGTCCTACAAGAGTCAAGCAATTAGCCTTTATCGAAATCTATCTTTAGCCTCTTTTGGCCTTGTTAGAGGGAATCCTAGATACTTCTTTTAGTCTAAAATATAAGTAGTTTCTCCCAACTAAACTTGGTTTAAAATATAAGCAGTCTTATACATGTAAAACTTTTTTCCATTTTACCCTTTATAATTATGAACCTAGATACTTGTGTAAATCTTTACTAATTATTGTGCACGATTTACTATGAAAGAATGAATGCATGCACATGGAATATACAACGATATTAGATGAAGTTGGAAAGCCATTCTTGGAACAAATACAACCTTATTCTCGTTGCCCTTATGGTGATCATCTAACGTTCCAATTCTTTGACTTTGATTATAGAGGCTAAACTACCATGCAAAGAGTATGTTGCAAATTCTCTTGATGCAGTTGTTGAAGACTCTATTAATCGTGATGAAGCATTCCATGACATTAATTTAAACAAGATGCCAAGCGAGGAAGAGGTCTCCATGATAGACCTAGTATTCACAATTGTTGAAGATTTGTTTGATTGAGAGGAACCTGTCATAAAATTCGATTTGAACAAGTTGCCTAAAGAGGAGGAAGTCAATTCTAATAATATTTTTAAAACTTCTTGATAGGTCACACCAAATTGGAAAACAGAGCAATGGAGATACACAGTTTGATCTAAATAAATTTCCAAAGGACTACAATGAAGCAGACTGAGGGGAGAGAAAGATAGTAAGAAGTTTATTAAGAGCATGTTACATGTATCTTTCCCCTGCCTATTATTAGGGGTTTGTTACATTATATGTTTTGGATTTTATCAAATTTTTTCCTTCTTAGCTATGCAATTTTCTCCTCTTCTATTGTTTTGTTTTTTTAGATAATTTTAGAATATTTTTTAGACAAAAATCAAGCTAAATACTAGTTTGCTATAATTCATTAGAATTTAATTTTGAAGAGTGAAAAAAAATTCAAAACACATCTTAACCATGGCTAACAATATCAAACATCATAAAAAGTCTTAAAAAAAATCAAAAGACATCTCTTTTCATTGGAAGATTCCAATTGACAGATATGCTTACTCTCCCCAATATTCAACTTCTCTTAAGTAGTCCTTGGCTCCTTGCACAATAGATGGATCACATTTTATTTGAGCAAGGAGATTGCCTTCCCTTAGCTACATTTCTTTCTTGATGTATTGAAGCTTGTAGTTGTTAGAAATACTTGTTTTCAATATGTCTACCTTGCAAGTCTGCAGAGTAAGAGAGATCTTATTTAAGTTTGGAGGTGATGACTTTCGAATTCTCTTTCCACAGCCCTAGCCAAGTCATCTATAGTTTTAGGTGCTTTGTATTTTTCAATGATTGAATACTAGCCAAAAAACCTAAGTCAAGGACATTCATATCTAGAGAATTAGGAGGTTGATTGACTAAACAAATATCAAAGCCATCTTCACTTGCAACCTAAAGAAATTCTTCATCATCTGCATCAATATGGCATGGGGCATTATCTTGTTGTATGTAAATTCTTTCTCCTACATGCTCCCTTGGCCATTTTGATTTTATGGCATGTATTACTTTCTCAATCAAGAATGACCAACTCACTTCCTTGTTCATTGAACTTATTGGTTTGGTTACAAGTGCGCCTGCAGGTTGTTAATGCTCGATCTCCTTGCTAGCTCTTTGGTCACAAGTAGAAACACCCCGATCTTACTAGAGAAAGTTTCATTTCCTTCATTGTCAAATCTTGGTTGAGAAACAACAATTAGGAACACCATCTTACCAGTAAAATTCTTACTCTTGCATGTTTTATATGGCTCTTCACCTGCTAGCGAGTAAAAAAATATCTGACTTGTAGTCATATAAAACCACTTCTCATCAATATGCACAATGTTGTACATTGTTTTAAATATAGGTCATGCGACATGCTATTATCTTCAAGCATAGATATGAGAACTTCACTATTTCAATTATGTGCCTCTCTTTCAAATGAGGCTTGATTGAATTAGAGCGCCTTCTAAGAATACCTGGCTTTCAAAGTCTGATTAGTAGGCTTTATTTATCCCAAGTGTACAAGCTGAAGATCTTAAGGTCATCCTTTGTGATAGAGGAACTTCACGAATTCGTTGAAGATCCATTCCAAACTTCTTCCGCTCATATTTCTTTGCTTTATTGTGAGATGGGTCAAATGTCTCTCTAAATTTACATCAAATTCGTTGAATAACATCGATAGCGACTGAGTACATGGAAGCAAGGGTCTTAGTTGCACCACCTTTGAGCTTGTTATCGCTTGTTGAGTGAAGAAGATAATGCCCTATTTCTCTGCGTTCCTCATTACTTAAAACTTGCATTTGTTGCATGTTGCATTCACGACACGCTCGCCTACATAACCTGGACAATGTCTAAAATTTATTTTGTCATTGTTTCTTTATGAATGTTGTATTATATTTGTAAGGTAGTATGAAGCAGAGCATAAAAGTTGCATTCATACTAGTTATAATGTCTGGAGAAGAATCTTTGAGAGGCAGAGCATCACTGTGATCAACTTCATCTTCACCCATCTCAAGTAGTTCTTCCAAAAAAGATGACCAAGGCATCAATGTATGGGTCAAGGTTTAAGTCAGGTAGAGAAGGTGAGTTATGCATAGTGTTGTCTCTGTTTTATTGGAGCTTGAACAGAGCATGGTCGACGATAAGAAATGGCGCTCTGGACTTGTTTGATTCACTATTTATACTCTTGTAGTAAGATAATGCAAAGCAACGAGATTTCCTTCGCTTTAAATCCAACGCCTTTTATACTCTTCAATTCTAGTGATGATTATCATTCTGAAAGACATTTTATTGGTCATGTGCGCCTATCCAGGAAGATAGAATGGAGCAATTTTATTGGTTAGTTTTATAATTGGAGTCATTCTTTATTGATCAGCTTTTTATAGGGAGGATCATCATTTTTAATTTATTTCAGTATTGATAATTGGACTAAGGGTAAAAAAAGAAAAATAACATATTTTTATGAGAATAAACACTTAAATTGATATGTGAATTTTTTTGTCAAAACTAAAAAGGAGTAAGTACCAATATCATTAGAGATTTTCATATTAAAAATTGTCTTCATTCTTCCTCTCAAGGTGGCTGAAACATTCTTTGAAAAGAAAATTGAAGAAGGAAACATAATTTTCTTCCGACTAATATTCTACAATATTAAAAATAAAATCAGCTCAATTTGTTGAGCCCATCAAGGTGAGAGGCTTCAAAATAATGGGTAAGAATGAATGGTTTGGGCTTAAATCCTTGGTTAATTGAATATTGGGCATCGGTGGAAGGAGTTTAGAAAAAATGGAAGGCAAACGAGACTTTTAATCAACACACACCTCCGAAGTTACGCAAAGCCCCCAAGACTTTCCCATAATTATATATCTTTCATTAATAAACTTCTGGTTTGTGAGAAACAAGTTTAGACTTTTGACACTTGGAGGAAGCTCGAAAAAGTCCATTGGCAGGAAAAGTTGGAGTGAGAAAGTATTTTAATTATAGGTAAACGTTTTTTTAATCCAAAGTATTTTAATAAAAATAAAAAATGAAATGAAAATGATAATTAGATCTAAAATTTTAAATTAATGACAATAAATTTTTAATAATTTTTTAAAAAATTAAATTAAAATATTCATTTATATAATTATAAATATATAAATTTTAATTATAAGTAAGTATTTAAATATAAATATAATATTTATATTATAACTGTTTAAATTGATATGTATAACTCTTTCTTTTTTTTTTCTTTTTAAATTTGTTTGGATATAACTATCATTAATTTAATTTTCTGAAATCTACTTATCGTTTCCCCAACGAAAAATCATGTCCTATGTTATGAAAATAATTCTTCTTCTTCTTCTTCTTTTTACCACAAGAAAATTTGCAGAATCTGAAGTATAATTAGAAAATTTAAAAATAAAAGTGCTCTTTTGTTTTTTTGTTTTTTGTTTTGACAAGCAAAGTGAGCTTTATTAGCAGAATCAAAATCAATTCAACGACACAGCAGGGAAGGACGCAAACAACGCCAGGGCGCAATTATAGGTCTGGATCTCATCGTGTTAGGGCTCTCCGGGAAGATTGAGCTCATCGCCGTCGTGATCGCGAGGGGAAAAGGAAGGGGCAAGCTCAATCGGTGGTTGCAGGTATCTCATCTCGATGTGGTTCCTCTCCATTGCGTGCTCCTCAATTGCGTGTCATGGTCCAACTTCACTCCGTTAGATTGAACCAAAGGCTTGAATGGTGAACCCAGCATTGCACACTTTGAATGGGAGAAGCAGTGAATAGCTAATAGAGATTCTGAGCTTCTAGACTGTAGTTAAGGCCGTAATCTGTAGTAAGGCCGTAAGTCTCCGTGAGTGAGAGGCGGGGATGTAAAACCATGTCGAAGTCGCTGGAAGAAGAAAACGTAGTAGCTGAGGGTGTGGCAAAAGAGATATTTTCCTGCCATGGGAGCTTTTTTCATTTTTTATCTGTTAACAAATTTCTCAGTATCAATTTATGATAAGAAGGGGGGGGGGGAATTCTGCCCTGGTCCGGTATAATAAAATCAATTCTAATCTTCGTCTAATTTTTGAGAAGCAATATGAATCAAAATTGGTAAAGCCTAGGTTTTCCAATGAGGAAGAAGTGCACGGAATAAATCCCGATTAAGCTTGTCTTTCAGATCAATCTGCGGAGGAGAACAAGGCAATTGACCTGCAATTGGCATGCTCGCACGGGAGGGAGGAGATCCACTTGTATCTCATCCTTCATATATTTTGCATTAAACCATATAGTACATATTTTTTTAACAGTTTGATTCGATTAGTTTGAAATAATTTTAGTCAGTGCTTAAATATATCGCTATTGAGGGAAGCCACTCTTTGTAAGTTTCTAAATTAAAGGTTCTATCTTTTGGGTGTCTAAAACTTTTTAAATGGGCTGAAACTTCTCTAAATTGGTTTGATGTTGTGACAAATGTCTCCAAGAAGGTAGCTCATGTGATCTAAAGCATTTTGCTTTTTAGCTAGCTAGTGTATTGTTTTCCTGATGCTCTGTGTCTGTTTTTTTGAGTTTTGTTGCGTATACGCCAAGGAAAAAGATGCTTTTTCCATTCTTCATGTGGTAGCTTCGATCTTCAACATGCAAGTTTAAAATTTAAGCTGCGTAGGAAACTCACTTCAACTACTTTCGAATTTGGATAGATGTAAGTTGATGGCACACAGGATGTAAATTGTTGGGAAATCAGATAGCGAGAGGTGAGCAACAGCGCAATTGGATGCTTGAAACCTTTTTTTTTTTTTTTATGGTTTAAACGGCCTCTTTTTAGGTTGTAAATGGAATTGGATCGCTTGAAGTAGTAGTTGGTACAATTTCTTTCCTTACTTCTTCCACCAGTGGCAATGTATATGGTGAAACGGGTGCTATAATTTTCTTTTGGATGTTGATCCCCCCCTCCCGAGTTTTTTTTTTTTGGGGCTGCTGGCTTATGAGCCCATGTCTTGGTAGTGTGGAGCAAAGCAATGAAGGACAAAGTTATAGAATAGCCAGTGTTTTCTGTTGATATTGTCACATGGCAAATTATTCATCTGCTCTTGAATGTATAGACTTATTGTCTGAGGAAGAAACCTAATGAGAGATGTATAGTTATGGGCTAAATTATTCCTCTACATGACCAGAAGTTTATTCCTGTCAGCTTCTTCATTCTGGTAAAGTCTTGGGAGCTTTGTGTAACTTTGGATCTTAGTATAAGGGCTGCAGTGGTGCATAGGGATTGCAAAGATATTGACTTCATAAAAATTCATCAATGAGAAAATTACGTCTGTGATATGTAGTGTTAGAATTCCGTCTTCTGCTCCTCATGTGGTATGATTCCCCCACATGGTTCATTAAACGTCAGTTCGTCAATGAGAAAATTACATCTGCAGGTATCTAGTCTGTGATGAAAGACCTTTTAGCGAAAGAGACAATAGGGTCATTTTCTGGAGCCTGACTTAAATAATTGTATGCAAAGGGTCATTTTCTTATTAGGTTGTAGCAATCAGGAAAAGCAAACAAAAGGAGATGCCTTCTTAATAATATCCCTTTCAGTCATATAGTAGAGAACCTTTCTTTACAGTAACCTAGCTTTTACATGTGGAGATATTTGGTTTTTGTGAAACAAAGAAAATTTTTTGGTTGAGTGAAACAAAAAGCTCACTTCAGTTGCTGCTGCATATCTGGATGGTTTATGCTGAAATCTCTGTATGTTGTTGAGTGATCTAAGTGGATATAATTTGCAGGTAAGCAAGGATCTTAATAGAAACTTAATGAAAATAATAGAAAGCTGGTCTAATTCTAAAAGTATTGCAGTTTTGGGACTTGAATGCCCAGACATATTATGTTGAAGGAGCTATGCGAGTATGCATTTTACATTTAGGAAAAAATAATCATTTTGTCCCTATGGTTTTGATTAAGTTGTAACCCAATTCTTAAATTTAACTTAATAATGCAACTCAGCACTTATAGTTTTCACTTGGATGCAACTTAGTCTCTATAGTTTTAGTAATTTAAGACATTAGTTCCTAAGTTTCAAGAAATAACTTTAGTCCTTATAATTTTATTTTCTAAAATACAGGGACTAATATTTTAAATGGTTAAAACTATAGAGATTGAGTTGTACTGAATTAAAATTCAAAAAATGAGTTGCAATTGAATCAAAATTATAAGCACCAAGATGCCAAGTCACAATGAATACAATAGGGGTCAAATGATTAATTTTCCCTTACATTTATATCAATTAACTGATGTTATATTTTCCTTGACTTTGTTAGGCAATTTTTACATTGAGTTTGTTGAAAAAAAGCTTGCTGGATTCAAAGCTATTCCTAGATTTGTAATTTTCTCTCCCTTTTTAAATTATTTTTTCAAGTCATGGAGGAGCAATTCATACTTAGAGTTCCACCAGCTGTTGCTGAGCGTATAGAGCGTCTTCTCAATGAAAATGCTTCTTCATCTGAAGACAAGTCATTAGATTTGTCATTTCCTGGTGAGCATTTTCTTTATCATTGAATACTTTTGCATTTATGTGCACACGGTCTTTTCTTCTCCTTTATTAAATGTGCGTGCACACGGTCTTTTCTTCTCCTTTATGTAAATGTGGTGCACACATGCATGCACACACATAAAAAGAGAAGGATTTTGAAATCAGTCTCTAGATGAACTTAGGTTCACATGACAAATACACATATTCTTATGTTATTAGCTATGCTTTTCAAAGCTTTGACTCAGCTAAATGTTCGGTAGGTGGTATTGGGTTAGCCCACTAATAGAGTGCTTGGTACAATGGATTGGTTGCTACTTGGGACTAGTGAAACCTATGTAGATGAGATTGGCGAAACCCATGGGGAAGGTGGCATTGAAAATTTAATCATGGGATTGAAACTTTTCAAACCATAAGCCCTTCCCTTCTCAGCAGGCCTCCATCGTCTCCAGTTGTCTCTAGAAGCATCTATCTCCTTTGTCTTTAGTCACCTTCTCCTTCTTCTCTAATCTGGTGCACAGTGGTTGCTCATTAGAGAATTTATTTACTAGAGTGGAAAGATGTGATAGCAAAGAAAGGAAACTCAAGTATAATAAACATGATTCTGTTGAAGGAAGCCAAATGATTAAGGTGACATGAAAGGTATTTTTTTGGGTGGTGGTGAAAATGGTTATGACACCGTGCACTTCAAATCTTCTACTATCTTCTGTGAACAGAGTGTCAAACTTATCCTTACTCTCCTGGAAACCTTTCCAGACACTAGTAGAAGTAGAGCCGGGAATAAGGGCCGGGCTTGAAAGCCCTGTTTAAATAAGGGTTCGAGCTTTGAAAATGAATTTTTTTTAAAGTAATTGGGCTTAAGGGCTTGACCTTGATAAGCCCTGTAAAAAAAGGCTTGGACTTGGGCGGCCCTTCAAGCTCTCTTATATTATTATTATTATTATTATTATTATTATTATTATTGTTATTTTTAGTGGAACACGTGTTTGAAGCCTATGACCTGCTCACCTAATCCTACACGCATTATATTATTATTAATTTTAATTTATTCTAAAATTAATTTAATATAATTTAATAAATATTAGTATATAGTATAAAATTTCTGATATTTTTCTATAATTATTATGTTTGTGTATTTATAAAAAATGAACTATTTTTTAGTCAAGATTTAAATTTTATTACTAAACTTCTTGTGTTGTTTAATTTCTAAAAAATTATGAGGATTTTAATTTTTTTAATTTTAGAATATTTTAATTAATTTATAATGTCTAATTTTATTTTAATTTTTTTTATTTTTTTAAAAAAGGGCTTGTGAGCCAGGTCCTTAGCCCTTCATATAAGGGCCGGGCTTGAGACATGGAGCTCAAAATGGAGAATCAGGCTTTAGGGCTCAGGCTTTTAAAGGCTGAGCCTGCTTGTATTCGCAGCTCTAGGTAGAAGGTTGGTCTTTGTCATTGTTCCCATTGGTGGAGAAGTATTTAGAGAAAGTCTGAAAATTCAGGGTGTTATAGAAAAGGTGAAATGAGGTTGGGGATTGAAACTTTCTGAGAATTAATATCTCAAATTATTTTATTCTCCTCATAATCATGATACATATATAGGAGCCTAGGGTTACAACAATAAATTTGAATCTAATCCTACTAGAATTTGAAAATATCCTAGTAGTAATTCCTAATAACAAAAACATAATTAAATATAATAAAAATGGAATATGCATAATTAAACCCTAATAACTAATGGATTGAAAAGCATTTGGTCCAAGCCCATTGGAGTATACCAACACCCCCCTAAGCTGGTGAATGGATGCTAATCATTCATAGCTTGCTTGCTAGGTTCTCAAACTTGGTCTTGGCTAAGGATTTTATGAGTATATCTGCAATCTGCTGCCTTGTTGGAGTATATTTTACTTCTACCATTTTCTCTTTGATGAAGTGGCAATCGATTTTTACAAGCTTGGTCCAATCATGATGAATGGGATTCTTGGTGATCCTTATGGTTGCTAGATTGTCACAAAAGAATTGCATTGATTCATCATAACTCATTTTGAGGTCTTTGAACAATCGTTCAATCCACAAACCTCCACAAATGCCATGTGCTAGTGCTCTAAGCTCTGCTTCAACGCTACTTGTTCTTGAAACTACAGGTTTTTTCTTACTCCTTCAAGTTACCAAATTACCCCATATGAACGTACAATTCCTTGTAGTGGATCCTCTATCAGTTTTAGGACCTTCCCAATCTGCATTTGAGTACACTTCAATGCCTTTATGAGTCCCTATTTTGAAGTATAACCCTTATCCTGGTTTAGACTTAGTTACTGTAGGATTCTATAGACAATGTGATGGAACCCTCTACTCTATTAAGCTTAAAAACAAGCAAAACCAGAGAATACACTGTCAATGTAACTAAAAATTACTATTGCTGAACAATAGAGTGGGATTACAATCAAAATAAAGGCTGAAAACTACACTTAGATGGCAATTACAGAGCATGAAACAACATAAACTACACCATCTGAGCAGCAACATGAACACTGGCCTCTCTAGAAAGATAAAATGATGAAGAAAAGATGATCTTCTCCACCCTTAGTTTGGCATTCGAGAGGTCAGAACTCTCCTCACTTGACCACAATTCTCCAAAAGTCCTCCCCATCCCTCATCACGGAAGTACATATTTAAAGAGTTAGAAAGAGTCATTACCCCTACTGACACTACCCATATCCTAGGCTACACCTAACCTGACTTTTCTTTTATGATTTGAATCTTACAGTTATAAACCTTCAAATAAACATCTTGACTACTGGTCTTAGTCTTCTCTAAATCACCTCCCTGCTTAGATTGTCTACTGTAAGCCTTAGGAAATGACAGGCAAATCTTTTGGGAATCACCAGCTCTATCACAACGCACATGTGATCTATGTTGGGTTGACTGGCAAATTGGCTTACTATGCTGACTGGATAAGCTATGTTAGGTTTAGTATAGAATAAGTATATCAGTTTCCCAATTGGACGTTGTTATCTTTCTTTGTCCACAGAGGGCAGTCTTCTCTCACTCCTAATTTGTGATTTAACTTCATGGATGTAGCAGCTAGCCTATGACCTAGCATCCCTCTTTCCTGAAGAAGATCAAGCGTATATTTGTGTTGTGACACAAGAATCCCACTCTTTGACCATGCTACTTCCAAACCTAGGAAGTGTCTTAAGGACCCAAGGTCCTTTACCTCAAACTCAGTTGCAAGTAATTTCTTGAGGTGTTCAATTTTGTTGAGATTGTCTTCGGTAATGATGATATCGTTGACATAGACTATTAAGATAGCCTTCCTTCCATCATTGTGATTTATGAGTAGAGTGTGATTTGACTAACATTGAAAGTACCCGCACCCTTGTACATCTTTGGAAAATCATTCAAACCATGCATGAGGAGCCTGTTTTGAGGCCATATAGTGATTTCCATAGCCTTCACACCTTATTCTTGTTTTCTCCTATTCTTGAATCCAGGGAGAATTTCCATGTAAACTTCTAATTTTTCATTTAGGAATGCATTCTTCACATCTATTTGATATAACGGCTAGTCAAGATTTGCAGCTAAGAAAGCAATATCTTGATGATGTTAAATTCTGCCACAGGTGCAAAGGTATCTTGATAGTCAATTCTATAGGTTTGGATGAATCTGCTTGCCACCAACCATGCATTTTGTTTGTTCAAACTGCCGTTAGTCAAACTGTCATTATTCATCAATTGCAGCTCTCCATGCAAGAATTTTCATATCTTCCTATATCGTTGAGAACTTGTTCTGCTGAAATTTTGGCTGTGAAAGCTTTCAATGTAGATGATCATTTTTCGTAAAATTCCCAATAGGATGTTTGGTATGGGATCTTGCTCCTTTTCTCAACTTGATAGGCCATCCAAGATCATTAAATTGAGGATTTGAGGCTGGATTGGAATATTGGTGTGATGTGGTAGATCCTTCATGCACTCGATTGGTAGCTTTGAATCCCTAATATGGAATCATAATTGGAAATGGATTTTGACCTTGAGCATGTTTGGTCTAGAATTGTGATTCTCAAGGAATCCAATTCCGCCAAAAAAGCCTGAATTGGATTCCATAGATGTACCTAAGGAATTTGTCCAATTCCATGGAATTCATGCCTTTGCCCATATGCCTTGTTGCTATTGATGGTGGTGAAGGTGACAATGGAATCATGGACGATGAGGATGAAATTGATGGACTTGATTATAGAGCATGTTTTAAGTTTAGTTAAATGTTATTAATTATATATATATATATATATTGTGAGTTGTGACTTTTATGAATTATGATTTGTTTAATGCATGGATTTTGTCATTTTGATTTCTTATGGGTTGTGTTAATGCACGAGGTTTGTGACTTTTGCAACTTATGACTTTTGTTATTCATGTTTGAATAGTTGTTCTACCTTTATTTGTCATCAAAGGTCTAGCAATCCATGGTCTAATCCTACAATTTGATCTTTTTGGTATAAGATGTCAATCTAATTAACTTGTGCAAGTTAACTTGCCAATGTGTGATTAACATTCATGACATCAATCTTGTGCAACTTTAACATACATTACGCTTTCATGCTAAATTAATAGGAATTTGTATAAGTTAATCTGAGTACTCCTGATTGTGACACATCCACTCCTTAGATAGAAACCAACTTAAAACCAACCATTGTTTTACTGCTCATGTGTTACTATATTGGATTGATATCCCCTATACACAATAATTAGGAATCTAAACCTCAGTTATTGGTATTGCTGTTCCACACTTCGATTTCTATTTTGTTCTTGATATGTTGAATGCATAGCTCTCTATTTGTTTGCATTTGTAAAGTATAATCTCTCTTTATTCTCACGTTTCTTCTTTCCATTCAACAGAGGATGGGAGGAGTGGTACATTTGCCATTGGGGATGATCATTTCCCAGCATCTCTCTTGGACCTTCCTTGTGTGGTGGAATCCTACAAAACATATGATGATAGTTGCTTGATTAAGACCGCTGATATTGGTCAGGTAATTTTTCCTTTAAGAATGTTAATATCGATTCAACTATTCAAGTGTAATCATGCTAGATGAATATCTTGGGTTGAAACAGATGATTATGGTTAGAGAACCTGGTGATGCTGCTCCAGATGTGATCGAGTACAGACATGGTCTCACCCCACCCATGAGAGATGCCCGCAAGCGTAGATTTCGAAGAGAACCAGATCTAAATGTAATAATAATAATATTCTCACATCACTTATTACATAAATATATTTCCTGATCTAGCATTCATAATTTGGGATTAAAAGGTAAAAGGATTTTGCTTATCTTTCTTTTCTGATCTTATGATTTTTTCTTTTTACATGTTGCAGCCTGAGTTTGTATCACGGGTTGAGAAAGACCTTCTGAATATCATGGCTGGAGGAACAGCGGGCAATGTTGATATCCTTGTTGGTTGTTAAAGTCAATTTTTGTTCAGCTGAACAAAAGTCTTATTCCAGCTCTTAATGCAAACTCACGAGTCCACATTTTATTTAGTCTACATTTTGCGTGAAAATGGGAATAGTTTGTTATGCCAATGGTCATGTGATTTAAAAGAAAGGTGGTTTTATAGCAGCTCGCTTATTTTTGAGCTCAACTTTTCTTTTTGTTAGGAAAGGGTAAAGGAGAAGTGCTTTTGACATGTTGACGGAATGAACTAGAGTAGCTCTCTACATCAATTACAAAAGCCTGGGGCTTTGTAGTAGGTTCAGTTTTTTTCCCTCCTGACCTATTGGCTCTGTCCCTCCTGATGCATACAAAATAGGCCTATTTTTTTTTTTTCTCTCATGCATTTGGGGAGAACATGACCAAAAGATCAAGAAAGAAGACATGCTAGGGAGTTGTTGTGATGTTACACGGCCAGCCCTGAAATGAAAATTGAGTTTGTTATTTATAGTTATGATTTGATGATTTTTTTCTTTTTTTTTTTTGGGATTGTTTCCTTTACTGAGATTCACATGTGGAAGCAGCTGAGCAAGAGGAAGAAGGGGAAGAGAATGGTCGAGGCACTAATAAGAAGGCGGCGGCGGCAGCACCTGTTGCAAAAGATGATGCTCCCCAGACTGTTACAAATGCTGGGGAGCCTGACAGGAGTGACTCTGATGAATCTGATGACTCTGTTTGATTGTTATAATCAGCTGCCCGTCTCAAAGGAAGCTTGTGTTGTGCTGCAGCAATGATGAAAGCTCGCATTCTGTGGCTTTTTCTATCAAATTGAATGGTGTAAATAAAAAGATCCACTTTACTTTTGCCAACTAGGTGGATTTGCCATTCTGCATCATGTGTTGTAACTGCTAATTTGCTGGTTACATTTAGACCATTTATAACTAGTTCAGTTTTCTTGCATGCTGTTAAAAAAACTGACCTAGATGATGATGATCAATATATAAATATGTAACAGTAAAATTACAGTGGTTTTATTCTACGCGTATGCGTGTGTGAGTCGGTTGCTTTTGTTTGGCAACTATCAATCTTGTGATTTCTCAGGAAAAAAAACTAGCCATAAGAAATAATGTTTTTTTTTTTAACTCCCCTATATTTCAATTTAGATTGTTGTATGTTTTTTTAATTATGTCACCAAATAATGAAACATTGAAGCGCGAAATGTGATACCAAATTGCCAATGAAATATTTCAAATCACTAAGCTATTCATAAGTCACATAGAGATTTTAGGCAGTTACACACGCGCGCACACACAGATATTGCCAACGCACACACACACGCACACACTACAATTTTAGATTATATTAGAAAATAATTAAGATTATATTGTATTTTAATCCATATATATATATATTTTTTCTAAGCTTGACCTACTGTTCATTTGAGGCCCAATTGGACTTAGAATAGTGATACTTAAAGTCACCCGGAAAACTCGACCGGATTCGAATCGGCCCATCAACCTCCCTAGCAAAACTTTTTTTTTCCCCTTATTTATTTATTTATTTATTTTTGTAATTTCTTTTCATTTCTTCTTCTTAGTTTCAGACAAGGAACGATGCCATGAACTCACAGATCTGCTCGCTCTCTCTCGCTTCTCTCCCTTTCTGATCCAATTCCGTATTGGCAAGCACGAGGCAGATCGTGCTCCAGAGATTCCAAATTCTCATTGCTTCCCAAGCTCTGATTTCAGATCTGACGCAGCAAGGTTTCTGAATTCTCAGATCCAAATCTCGTGGACAATGGACAAGTCTTGCACTCTACTCGTTCACTTCGACAAGGGCACCCCAGCACTAGCCAACGAGATCAAAGAAGCTCTCGAAGGAAATGATGTCCCCGCCAAGGTTGACGCTTTGAAGAAGGCTATCATGCTTTTGCTCAATGGCGAGACTATTCCCCAACTTTTCATCACCATCATCCGCTATGTGCTTCCTTCCGAAGACCACACCGTTCAGAAACTTCTCCTTCTCTATTTGGAGATCATTGAGAAAACCGATTCGAGGGGTAAGGTTCTTCCTGAGATGATTTTAATTTGCCAGAACCTTCGCAACAATCTGCAGCATCCCAATGAGTACATTCGCGGGGTCACATTGCGGTTCCTTTGTCGATTAAACGAGACCGAGATCATTGAGCCGTTAATCCCTTCGATTCTGACCAATTTGGAGCATCGCCATCCTTTTGTTCGAAGAAATGCCGTGCTGGCTGTCATGTCCGTCTACAAGCTTCCCCAAGGTGAGCAATTGCTCGATAGTGCTCCGGAAATTATCGAGAAGTTCTTGTCCTCAGAGCAGGATCCTTCCAGTAAGCGAAACGCTTTCCTTATGCTCTTTAATTGTGCTCAGGACCGCGCAGTTAGTTACCTTTTTACCAATATTGATAGAATCAATGATTGGGGTGAGCAACTTCAAATGGTTGTCTTGGAGCTGATTAGGAAGGTCTGTAGGTCGAATAAAGGTGAGAAGGGAAAATATATAAAGATTATCATATCTTTGTTGAATGCTCCATCCACTGCTGTCATTTATGAATGTGCCAGCACCCTGGTGTCACTCTCCTCTGCCCCTACTGCTATTAGAGCTGCAGCTAGTACTTATTGTCAACTTTTGCTTTCTCAAAGTGATAATAATGTTAAACTTATCGTACTTGATAGGCTCAATGAACTGAAAACTTCAAATAGGGAGATTATGGTGGAAATGGTTATGGATGTTCTTAGAGCGCTTTCAAGTCCAAATCTTGATATTAGGAGGAAGACGATTGATATTGTTTTGGACTTGATAACTCCTAGGAACGTTGATGAGGTGTTATGATGCTAAAGAAAGAAGTTATGAAGACGCAGAGTGGGGAGCATGAGAAGAATGGTGAGTATAGGCAGATGCTGGTGCAAGCTATACATTCTTGTGCTATTAAATTCCCAGAGGTTGCTAGCACTGTTGTGCACCTGTTGATGGATTTCTTGGGAGATAGTAATGTGGCTTCAGCCATGGATGTTGTTGTTTTCGTGCGTGAGATCATTGAAACAAATCCAAAATTACGTATTTCAATAATCACCAGGCTGTTGGATACTTTCTATCAAATTCGCGCTGCAAGGGTGTGTTCATGTGCTCTATGGATAATTGGTGAATACTGCCTCTCACTTTCAGAAGTTGAAAGTGGAATTGCAACTATTAAGCAGTGTCTTGGGGACCTGCCATTTTATACGCCCACTGAGGAAGGAGAGGTCCAAGACACAGCAAAAACCACGCAACAGTTGAGCTCAACCTCTGTGTCCATGTCTTCTAGGAGGCCTGCTATTCTTGCTGATGGGACCTATGCCACCCAAAGCGCTGCTCTGGAAACTGCTATGTCACCACCTACCCTTGTGCAGGGATCATTGACTTTCATTGGGAACTTGAGATCACTGATTCTGTCAGGAGATTTCTTTCTTGGGGCAGTTATCGCATGTACACTCACAAAACTTGTCTTAAGGTTGGAAGAGGTTCAAACTTCAAAAGTTGAAGTTAACAGAGCAACTATGCAGGCCTTGTTGATCATGGTTTCAATGCTGCAGCTGGGCCAGTCGTCAATTCTTCCACATCCAATTGATGATGATTCTTATGACAGGATTGTCCTTTGCATTAGATTGCTTTGTAATACGGGAGATGATGTAAGGAAGATATGGCTGCAGTCATGCAGACAGAACTTTGTTAAAATGCTTGCTGACAAACAGCATCGTGAAACTGAGGAGATTAAAGCAAAGGCTCAAATAACTAATGCACAGCCTGATGATCTTATTGATTTTTACCATTTGAAGAGCAGGAAGGTATGTTGGCAATAATTTTGTACTCTTTAAAGTGCATATGATTGAATTATTGCCCCTAATTATATGCTCTGAAATTTTCATTTCTGATGGTTTCCTCATAAATAATTTTTGAAGAGTATCACATTTATGCTGATGTGAAGTCCTGATGTCTGATCCATTGTTGAATGTCATGGATGATGAAATCCCTTTACACCATAATTTTGTAACTCTTCTTTTCCATCTATAAATCACTCTTTTACTTTTCTGCCGATCAAGTGTATCTGTTTCTTTCAACCTATGTTTGTACTGAACTTAAACCTGCAGTTAGTGTTCAGCACTGTATCTGTGTTTTTCTTTCTTTGAATATTCAAGCTTTGTTGACTAGTTTCTTTTTATCCAATATAGGGTATGAGTCAACTTGAGCTTGAAGATGAGGTTCATGATGATCTCAAGCGTGCCACTGGAGAGTTCACCAAGGATGGTGATGATGCAAATAAGCTCAACCGCATTCTTCAGCTTACTGGATTTAGTGATCCAGTTTATGCTGAGGCTTACGTAACAGTACACCACTATGACATTGTTCTTGATGTTACAGTCATCAATCGAACCAAGGAGACCCTTCAGAATTTGTGTTTGGAGTTGGCTACCATGGGTGATCTCAAACTTGTTGAGCGCCCTCAAAATTATACACTAGCTCCAGAGTCAAGCAAACAGATTAAGGCCAATATCAAGGTGTCTTCCACAGAAACAGGGGTTATATTTGGTAACATAGTCTATGAAAACATCTTCGAATGTGCTTGAGAGAACAGTTATAGTGCTCAATGACATACATATTGATATAATGGACTACATATCCCCTGCATCTTGTGCTGATGTGGCATTTAGAACCATGTGGGCTGAGTTTGAATGGGAAAACAAGGTATATCCTCCCTTTATCTCTTATTCAGTGGCAATTGATATCTATAGAGCTACTTGTTTATTGCTCATGCCTTCGTTACAGATAAATAAAAAGGCTCACAAATCAATCCTTGCAATGATCACGTATTCCTTGGTGGTATTGTAATCAAGTATGTGTTGATGCAGCATTTATAGGAAACTCATTGGATAATGATATTTAACCTTATCCCAAAATAAAATAAAGCAAAACTTTTAGATTATAAATCTCATAAAATCAAAATACTATTAAATAAATAAAGTTCATTATCTGCATAATTTGCTCTAGCAGGTATTGAGTGCTAGGATATGATACATGAGATTTGTTTCCTTAAATTACTTTTCTGTGTCATATGCAATTGATGATGGTATCTTGATGGTTGAGATAATGGAATAAATGGCAT
>NW_026556200.1:0-40133 GCF_029017545.1 Prosopis cineraria | reverse complement strand
TGTGCAACATGCCATTGCACATGAGGTGTATACCACGACATATGGCTCAATTTTTGACATAATTTCTTTGTTTTTAGAGGCATACACTGAAGTGATAAATGCAAGCATTAATCTTCTGTTGTGCTATGCTTTATTTTGCTTCAGTATGTGAGAATTTCATTGATTTGCAAAACAAATCTTGGGTTCCAAGCTTTTTAAACAAATTATTAAATATAGTTTTGTTCTATGAGTGTGGTAATTAGGTTAACCCCTTCTAATATCAGGTGGATATTCGAGAGGTTACAAAAAAAATCATTATTTTTTAAAATAAGATCCAACATATCATAAAAACTTTTAATAATTGAAATTATCCAAATTATTTTAACATTCATAAATTTAACTTGCCATACACATAATATATAGTTCCAAACTATCACAAAAATCATTTGGTCTATCAAAATGAGCCATCAATTATTCATAATAAATTTTCTCATGAAATTAAACAAATATCATTCTTTCAATTCAAATGCGATATATATATAATATATTCCTCAAGAACTTTTTTTCTCTAGAACGTTTTTTTCTTTATGAGAGATGGGTATCCTATACCAAGGGTGAGGCAATATCTCCCCTAAATAATTTTTTAGGAGAAAAATTACCCTTTCATCATAGACCTATTATCTACTAATATGAAATAATTGTAAGGCACGCACATAGTAACAGTAAGGCATTTTAACCCATTTTGATCATTTGACGTGGCCAAAGGTACTGAAGTGGTAGTGGTGGTAATTGAGCCTAATTTTAACAGCAAAATGGGTTAGAATGTCTTGTTGTCATTGTGCATGGGCCTAACAACTATTTCACGTAAACAAAGAAGTTGATAGGTCTCTGATAGAAGGGGCAATTTTGCTCTTGACATAAATTATTTAAGGGGATATTAACATACTTCTCAGTACAAGGTGCCCAACACTCCTTAAAAACATTAGGGAAAAAATAAAATTTAATCCAATTGTAAAATTTGAAAATAAATTGGCATAATGTCTCATGGTATTTGATTCCACACCACTCTTAGTATTTTCTTCAATTTCTCAATTTTGTTTAACTCCATAACTATTGTTCATCGTCAAGCATTACTGCAAATACATAGGTATCTTAAATATAGAGTAGTCCAAAAATATCGTTCCCATAGAAATTTAGGCAAAAGAGAGTTAAAAAAAAATAGCTCTTAAGCTTTAATCAAGTTGAGCAAAATCAAATATAAGGTTTATGTAAAAGTACAAAACTTGGATTAACAAGTGTTTTAAAGTAAGTAAAGTGGTTGAAACTTTGACTTCAAGAGATAAAGACTTAAGATTATCTCTCCCCTTTATAGTTCATGAGACTTAAATTAATTTCTCTCAAAATAATTTTTAATGAAAATAAGTTTAGTTTAAGGTTCTAGTTTACTTGAAAAAAACTTTCTCAAGTCCAAATCAAGGATTTTTGCAAACATTACAATTTTGCAATCTCTTAGAAATAATTAGAAAAAACAAGTTTTAAGCTCCAATCATAATGTGACTATAAAAGGTAATAAAATATATTTGTTTTACTAATAAAACTATCCATTTAACTTTATAAATTTCAAGTCCAACACTATTTTATCCAAGTTCTATATCCAATGTAGCTTTCTCAAGCACAACTTACAATAACAAAAAAATCCAAATGATAATCAAGCATTTAGAAATATTAAGCATAGGATAAAATAAACACACATAAAAACTATCAAAGAGAGGAATATTTATTCAAGTCTTAATTCATACAAAAGTTCAAAAGAAGCATAGAAACAAATAAACTAGGTATTCATGTTCAAAAAAGAGCGAAAAACATCAAAATATTTAGAATTCATATCAGAAACAAAAGAGAGAAAAAGGAAGGGAAATAGAAAAATTGAAGGAAATCCACTTGAATCTCTTCAAATATTCATTCTTTAGCCAAATCTCCTTCAAAACCCAAAACCCTAGTAGAGCTAGCCTCTAAGAACCTCAAGAAATTGTAGAATGACTTCCCAAAGTCTCAAAATTGCCAAAACATATAGCTTTAATAAGCATTCTTTGGTTGCAGCTTAAATACTTCTGTGAGTGCTTTGGTTGTAGCTAGAATACTTCTGTCATATTCTAGTTCTTTGCTTCTCAAATAATGCTCCAACAACATAAGAAGACAAGTAATTTTGCAAGGTCCAAGTTTAATCTTAACCAAGATAAAATAATGCACAATTTAGGCCAAGATTTTGTCATTTAAGTCCAAGTATATGATATGCACATTTTTCTATTATATGTACCAAAAATAAGCACAACTTCATCAAAAAAACAAATGATATTATAGGAAAATATGCTGAGATAACATAAATTTCTATAGGTTATCAACTACTTCGGCATTTACTTTCAATAAAATTGATACACATTTGCTTGAATGGCTTTTAGCCATATTGTAACCATTTTTCATTTTGGTACCATCAAATGTTTGAATCATTAGCCTTTAAGGCTACAGTATTTGTGACAATAATGTTTCCCCTTCCCAAACAATTTATTAGAACCACAAAGTGTGAATGACCATTATGAAAATAATGTGACTTAGCCATCTAAATACAAGATCAAGAGTACCTACTAGTGATTTATTCATGCATTCAATATCTTGCCTTCTAATAACAATCAACTCATATTAAAATGATGGTCATGCAATAATATTATAGATGAAAATAAACCTTGATAATAAATTATGAAATATAAGAATAGTAAAGCATGAGAATATAAGAATATAAGGAAATAAAGGTCTAAAAAATTATTATACCTCAATAAAATGAATAAAAATAAGCAGTTATTCAAGAATCAATAAGGTAAATACCTTCTTTAAAATTGCAGCATCATCATTCCTTCTACAAAAATATGAAAAACTTCATGGATTGACCTATATTTAATGCTAATTTGGTAGAGTCTTATGCTAATAACATGTTATAGAAATATAAAAAAGATTTAAAATTAGAGAAAGTAGTAGTTTTTTCATTCACTTAAGTATCTTAAATATTTGATATATAGCCTCTATTTATAGGCTCAAACCCTATATATCCAGGAGTTATAGTAGATTAAATTACAAGATTAATTCACATAAATGTGTAATATGTAACTTTTGAGCTTATGGATATTAAACTATGGATATTAAACATGAGAAAAATTCTTAAAACAATTTATTATTGTCATTATGGAGTGTGAGATATGAAAGGCTAAAAGGTTGAGAGAATTTATGAACATCAATATCATCTAATATTTATAGTAGGAGTTCAATTTTTTTAATTAATTTTACCTTCCTTGATTGCACCAAGTTTTTGGCATGCTTTTAATTTCCAAACAATATAATCCTTTATTGTCGTCATTGTGAATGGTGAAATTGAAAAATGGCACATTTTTCTTTAAGTTTATGGATATTAACTACTGCCCTTAAAGAATCATAAAATTAGTTAACTTACTATTAGAGGGAGTATGTGTTACTGCAATATTCAGAAAATATCTTACACAATAACATGATATTGACAGTTAATTTTAACTTAATAGATTAAATTTTCACTATTTTTCATAGAAAATCAAACGTGTCAATCTCTTGGGTAGAAAGTAAAAAAAAAAAGACAAATCATGTTGAATTATTTCCCACTGTTAATTAAGGTCATAAAATCAAGGGCTTTAGCAAATTTAGCCAATATTATATAAACAAATAAAACTAATAACCCACCTTTTCCTAAATTAAGAGAATGGCCTTTTCCTAATTTTCCTTTGATGCAAAAGACAAAATCACCCTTAAACATCCCAATGCCTTCAGTCAAAAAAAAAAATACCACACTACCCTAATTCCCTTTTTCAAACTAAAGACCTAGAGATATTTCGCTTTCACTCACTTTCCCCTACATGAAAGACGACACTTTGGTCTTAGTCAAACGCCGAAGAACCTAACAATAGCCACCAAAAAAGCTCACGTCGGTGGATAAATTGACTTACAAATCAAAAAAGAAGACCACACAAACGTGAGAAGAGGCAAACCAAAGCTCTGCATATTCATCTACTAACAAACACGAACGTGAGGCAGGCAGACTCACTGCTATAGATTTAAGGTCAAAAATCATGAATGCAAGGTGAGGAAGTCTAGAATTGCATCTTCTACACAAAGCCATACTAAAGTTATAGATTGAGGGTGAAGAACTGATCATACTCTATTACTGAATGTAGAGTTCAAGCAAGGGTTTCAAATCTTCTGTTAATGCCGCCAAAGAGGAAGAATCATCCTACTTCACCAAGTTTTTTCTCTATATCAATAATATATTCTATCAATCCCTAGTTGAAAAATTGCCAGAGGGTTTCATGAATGCAAGTTTTGCTTTCATTTTCTTATGCTTCTCTCATCTTGTTGATTAATCTTTTGCTAGCTTAATAGATAATTCATACATATATTTAATCCCATGCACTTATGTAGCAGTTTAATTTTAGAGTACAACAATAAATTTATAGATATCAATCTTTTCATACAGCTTTTTGTGTATTGTGTTTCCTAGAATATGTTATTTTTGTAAAAGGGATATACCTATGTTTGCTCTATAACACGTATATCACCAACCTTATTCATATTACACACAAAAACAGAGATGGGATTGAGAGGTTACTCATCAACATACATATGTCTCTTAAGATGCTAATATTTGCATTAACTTCAACACCAATTATGCTCACAACATTAATTCAAATTATACAGTTTTGAAGAAACTATTTCCTGTATGCTGAAATCCTACCAAGCCGATTCAGATTTCAAGAAATTAATGTCCCATGCTAATTTCTTCAGATTTAGTTTTAAATTTATTTTGATCGCTCATGCTGAATGATATTGAAGTGTATTTGTTCATAAATCTTGAATTGATCTTCACTAAAGTGAACTACCCATCTTTTGGTCTAATTATAATATTTTCCTTTGATTACAATCTTGATTTCATTTGTATAAAGCTATTTTCAATACTCCATCGCTTATTGATTGAAGGTTCTTACTGTGCTCATTGAACTTTTCCTATTTACTTATTTAGGAACAGCTTTAATGAATAAGTTTGCTATAATTTTCTTCACTTGTTTTGGTCTTAAGGAAGGTAGTATAATTTAGATATACATTCATTTGTTTTGACCAAAGAAGGGAAGGTAGTTATCTCATGAATTCATGTAAAATCTTCTTCCTTTTTTTGCCCACATTTTATGTCCTTTTTGATGGTTTTAGTTTTATAGAGGATGGAAATAATATCAAACAATTATAAGGTATGTGTTTTTTTTCCTTTTGTGTCAAGAAGTCTAAAGTCCAAGTTGCTATCAACTTCTCTTTTTGGTCTATTTGACAAAACCTCTACCTAATACTTAAATAGATCAATGGCATCTCTTGTTCCTTTTTTGATAAATATATCAATGACATACCATTAGTACATCAATGATATATGTACCTATATCAATGACACACCATTGTAAAGTCTATTTTTTGTTGCTTTTATATTTGATTCATCAATGATAGTACTTAATATGTTAACACTTTTCTAAAATATTAGAGGCAACAACTTTAAAGGCTATTCATAGGAAAAACAAAAAGGTAATAGAGAACAAAAGTCAAGACTAAAGAAGCACGAGAGAATATATAGTTCATAGGGAGCTCTGGAATCCTCACCAGAGAATTTTGCATGGAAGAAAGATTAAAGTTGTTGAAATAATAAACCAAAAACTGAATGAGGAGCAGTTTGAAATATTCAAAGAATGATGCCTAGGAAACCTACTAGATATAAAAATGCATGCTTTTCTAGGACGATTAGTGCATTAGTTAGTTTGAAGCCAATGCCCTAGCGAAAGGAATGACAAGTTATACTTTTTAATTAGAGGAAAAGTGCTAACTTTTGGATTAAAGAGAGTTTGCAATCGTTATTAGACTAAATTATAATCCTTTACCCACTATGGACTTTAATGAAAAACCCATCCCAGCCTTCATAGACAAATTCTTTCAAGTCAAGAACACATTGCCTAAAAGAAAGGACATCTTCTCTGTCTTTAAAGGGAACATCCCAAACAATGATGCTGATTTTGTCAAGTTAGCAAAACTTAATTGTTTGGAGAACATGCTCTTGTCAAAGCAAGATTATAATGCCATTGATCACAAGTTTTAAAAGTTGCTTGAAGATGATAACTTGTTTGAAAAATATCCATAGGGAAGGGTGTGCTACAACATGACCGTGGAATCCTTCAAGGTTGCAATTAATAAATTTGGTGTCAATTACTGGATTAGAGGATTCCAATATGCCATTATTTCATGGGCGTATGAAATGATAGCGATATTGAAAAAGCATAAATATGCTACAAAAGTAGGAGATGCACTCTCAAGGATATTGAACTAGACATCAAATGATTATTATGAGTGGTCACAACTTAAAAAGAACATAATCAATGCAAAGAATGTAAGTATATTCATAATTTTATATTTACATTACAAATTAGTTGATGGTCGTATTTACTTTTCTAAATCATTTAATATTTTGTGGTTTCTGTAACTATATGTCGATTATATATAGATGGGTGTAATTGATATGCGTTACTAGAAAATGAAAAATGCAAAGTTTATGGCCATGTAGATCAGTGGCATATACTTGTATATTAGTGATATATGGTTTTTTATATCTAATACATATTGGTAAATTGCTAGCTATTACTTGTATCTGACATTAATTAGCAGTTGTAACTCATCATGTATCATTTTCTTTTAGACATTACAATTGAAAATAGAAGAGCTAGTTATCACAAATCAAGAATGGGAAAAGGATTATATGCACATTTTTGTAAGAGAGAAGAGCACAACTCAAGCTGCGATAGAAAGAAATACTGTGTCACCTCTAAGTATTGAAGATACTGACAATGATAACCCAAAAACAGGCATACGAAGCTCACTTTCTAGATCAAAAAGTAAGAGAATATACAAAAAGCTCAAGATAATTGAGAAACGATAGCTATAGATTAAAGAAAGATAAATTGAGATTGCAAAAAGTTAAATGGAGATGCGATCAATGATAGAAAAAATGTTTGATATGCTTGTCAAATAACAAGAAAAGAGGAGGGACAAAGATAAGAGTGTTAATAATATTGAAACTTCCACTCTATCAATGCTAAGGTTATCATAATTAAGGATAATGAAAAAGAGGAAAACAACCAAGTGAGTCAAGATTTACTTTGCTTCCTATAATTAGATGTTATAATTCCACCTATATTAAACTATTACTTGTTTTAATTTTTCCCATATTGCATTTTACTTGATTAGGGACCCATGTCAATGATGCTTTCAAATATTGAAAGGGTTAACAAACAAGAAGGTTGCCATCCCACTGAATTAACAAATACCAATGAGAAATTGGAGGAAAAGAAGTATGTACAAATTACACTTCACATATAAAACTAAATCAAATTATTATTTGTTGACGATGTGATTCATATTCACTGTTAAAGATTTTATAGAAAAGGTACATCATAGTAATGTATATTAGTGTTGTACTGTTGGATATCAATGATACATTTAGTTATACATTGATTGTTATAATTCATGGGACTAAATATGAATGACATACCCTACAAACATTTGTTTCAATATACTTTTATAATATACATTTGCTATTAACTCTTTGTTTTTTTAAGATGATGAAATAGTTGAACCTCCAAAGGACTAACAAAAAAGGGTAAGAATCAAGAAAATTGCTAATAGGATGAAAGTTGAAAGGCCTAAGAGGTCAACAAAGACACCTGTTGCACTTTAGTCTGCTTTCACTATAAATTATGGATCAATAAATGAGGGTAAAGCTCAAAAAAAGGACCAAAAAGAGGATGATCAATATGATGGTCCTAGTTATGAGTTACTAACTCAATCAACTATAAAAAAGTTGAAGGATTAATGAAGTTAATGCACCTTTAGCCTTTTGTATTTCAGTTAATTTTAGTCTTTTGTTCCTTTTAGTAGATTTAGAAGTAGATGATCAATATGAATTGCACTCTTAATCATTGATATACTTCTTTTTATTATTGATACATATCTAGTTAAACTAACTAAAGAAACAGACTTTTAATTTGAATATGATAAAATATGAATCTTTTATGGTCACTTCTATATTGATGATTGTTTTGTTTCCTCCATTGGGTGTTTTAAGTTGCATATTGCATAAAAAGAACAATTTTTGTACAAATTATTCAAATCAAGATTTACTTACAAATTAGGAGCATTACTTCTCTTAGATGGTTGTGATATATATAAGGTCACAAGCAAGGCAAATGAATGCTATTTAGAGACTTAAATATCTTGTCTACATGGTTGGATTGTATAATTGTTCTTGCAGTATGAAGGATATATATTTCAAAATATTTGCTTAATACTGTCGTAATTATAATCCATATACTTGATCTAAAATTGAGGATCTCATATACTTGGTGTAAAATTATGGCCAACCGATGGAATTTGTCTTTTTAGGCCTATCGGTACCTCTTCTTATCTCTGGTGGCATCAAATTGTTTTCAAGCACTTCACTAAGAATTTCCCAATCACATTGATTACCTAACAAATAAATTATTGCCCCATATGTGCAACCATATGAATACTTTATGTAGTACCTAGAATCAAAAGTATATTCATAAAGCCATTGCTTACTAATCACTGCACAAACATGAGAACAAGGAATCTCTTCAAAATCCCACTTCTTACAACTACAACTTCTAGTCTCCAAGTAAACAATAAAACTAGATTTGCCATGCACTACAGTGAATTCATTTACATCATTTGTTGACCCTACAATAAAAATGCAACACAATATAGCAATGATAAGTTTCAAATTCAATATATCAATTATATTCATTAGTATATCAATGAAGATATGTTCAGTTGTAAAAACATTACCTCTATATGCCTACCAAGCTCTATTTGCTCAAACAATTATTTTTCAACCCATGGTGTTAGATGAGAAGATATAGAATTAGCATGCGTCCTCTATGTATAAAACTAGTCCTGGAGCTTTTTCCTAATAAACTCAATCAATGGTATAATCTGTAAGTCCCTTGCATCATCTAGAGCAAAGTTCATGCTTCCAGATATATTAGAAGTCATAATATCATATCATCTCCTCATAGAATAACATGACCACTTTTCATAACCTACATCTAGAAGGTAATCACGAATGCTAGGTGCCACTTGATCTAATTTCTTCATCTCACATTCAAAATTAGAAAACTTATATACCCTAGCACAATGATTGAAGATATCGGCAACTGAAGGGTGTTTGAACTTTATTCTTATATTACCCAAAAAATGTTGTGCACAAACACAATGGGTAGCATCAGAAAATATGTTAGACACAACTTTTGGGATACTACTTTTCCTATCTGAAATAAAGACTAGGTCTTGACGATAATATAGTGCACTCTTCAACTTATACAGAAACCATTCCTAAGAAGCATCAGTCTCTAAGTCAACAACTACAAATGCTAATGAAAAGATTAAATTGTTTCCCTCCATAATACATGCAATTAGAAGAGTCCCCATATATTTGTTCCTTAAAAAAGTTTCGTCAATGGATATAATTGGGCAACAATGGCTCCTTCCCTCAATAGAAGCAATAAATAATACAAAGAAATACTTAAAACGATCATTACTACTTTCTTCAATTGCAGTAACAATACCTGTATCATATTATTAATAAATGAGACAAAAAAGTAAGATACATAACATAATTACTATCTAAATAACACAATATATCTAATTCAATTACTGTCTAAATATATCATTAATAAACGTATGTATATCAATGATAAATACGTATCAGGATTTGTGTGAGTCAAAGCATAGCACAAGGAAGGTAATTGGGCATAAGAGTCCTCTGGACAACCTTGAATTGCTTCTAAAACAAGTTCCTTTGCTCTCCATGACTTGTAATAACTAACACCAACTCCAAATTCCTTACGCATATGCTTAATTATTGATTTTGGGTCATTACATTCTCCATATCTACAAGATGACATGGTATTAGTAAGTTATCACTGATATGATTTATCAATGAGATACTATAGTATATCAATGATATACTAATGTTAATGAGAAACATGAAAGCACCGTACTCCTTCGCCTAAATCAGATCAAGCTAGGTTTGAAAAAAATTACAAACGTCTTAGCTGATCATAGAAAATCAAATACCCGAAATAAAAAAAATCATAAATAGTGAGAAAATAATATGTTTTCTGTTCAAAATTCAAGCAAATTGCATTATCAATGACAACAAAATAATAGATTAGGAACAGATGATTTACTAATTCAATGGATATATTATCTAGACATATGAAGATGATGGAAATTCAATTATGGATGATTCTCTTCAATCTCTAGATGAACGAATACAAGACAATTTCTATTCGATAATGCAGTTTCCTCTTCAATGTGATGATACTAGAAAAAATAGAGAAGATAAATAGAGAGAGGCAAGCACTGTACGATAAGAAATGTTATGCAATCTACAATGAAGATGGTGAAAATAACCGTACAGATGGAGAAATAAAATTAAGAAAAATTAGATAAAAATAAAATCAATTATATTCTATTTTAATAAAAATAATCGAACGGATTTGAGGATAAAGAAGTAAAAAACATATCTAATTTATTTTTGAATAGGCCATATTCCAAAATATTCAAAGCATCTTTCATAATTTATAGGACTTGTATTTTTGAGGCTATTGAGCCAATTTTCTCTATAATCAATGAGAAAATTCCAACTATTTTTCATTGTAGATGCACCGTTTTTTGCCATAAGAAACTAGATTATTTTTATAGGGGATACAAATACAAATAAAGTTATGATGCTTAGGACACGGTGGAAAAAAATGTCATTTAGAGGATAGAGGCCTTTTTTACCAATATACTATAAACACTAAAAGAAATTATTGAAATGTTGCAACGAAAAAAGTATTTACCAAAATACTATACCAAGAATTGTTCATATGAGGAACAAGTTTGAGATTATAAACAAATCATTCAAGTCAAGAACAATTTTAGAGTTAGAAATTATTTTTTTATTTAATAAAAAGTGAAATTGTTCATTAGATGAATGATTTTAGCTTTCTTTTTATTGATGTAACGTTTTATTTGACAATCTTTGCTTTTTCACATGTAAATAATTTGTCAAATTCCTTCCAACTTTTGCTTTTCCCGCTTGACATTATAAACTTCATGTGGATGTGCATGTGAAGCTTTGAACTGGCTATATAAGAGATTCAAGACATATGTTCCTACCTACTTCTCATTCCTGCTTGTTTCATTTCCTGTGATCTCTCATTTATCTCTGATTCAAACTTCTAAGTTTTTTCTTTCTATTCCATTTCTCTACTCTAATTGGTGATGTTAGTGTTGTGATGAGAGTTTGAATTGCATTTTCTTTCTTTTTATCTGCTTAAAGCCTAACTCTCCTTTTAATTAAGGTATATTTTCTTAATATTTTTTTCAACTTTTATGTCAAAGTTAATATTTTTTTTCAAATCATAAGTAATACCTTAATATTAAATCATTAATGTTTCATATGTTAAGTTTTTCTTAATTGTAGATGTAGACATGAAGTTGAGTTTTTTATATAGAATAATCAGGGGTAGAATTGGCATAAATTTAAGGGGGTCAGATTTTTAAAATTAATATACAATCTTCTATATTTTTATTTATTTTTAACGTTTACACTAATTAATTGTTTATGTATGTTTATTACTTTAAAAATATTAGAGAATAAATTACACATAATATTGATCATAACAATTATAAACAATATTGGAAAAACTTATCAAATAAATAATATAGAAAATTTAGAAAGTAAAATTTTACATCTATAATATTAATCATAGGAAATATAAATAATATAGGAAAAACTTATCAAATAAATAATATAGAAAAATTATATATTTTACATATTAAAAAACTTAATTTCTACCAATTCTCAATTTCTTATAGTGATTGATATGTGAAAAAATGTGCATGTTACAAATATGGCAAATCCTTATAAATTTTTGGTCTAGGGAGAGGGGTCAAACAACAAATAAACACACACATATATTATATAGATTATATAGAAGGTAGAAGTTGTTGGATTTATGAATTGTATCAAAAAATTGTGAGTCAAAGAAAACCTAAAGAGTCCTAAAAGCATTGAATGGTAAAATCTAGCCTCCTTTAAGGACAACGTGGTTCCGCCACTGAGAATATTTGTAATTAATTTATTAATAAAAATATTAAATACACATAAAAGATTATTACATGTGAGTAATACTTCATTTGATCTTAAATATAAAAGTTAGATAACTAATTTAATTTTACTAGGTTGTTAATTTAACAAATATTCTTTTTTTTAATATACACAAATTTTAACATTTATTTTTGTAATAATAGATGAAAAAATATAGGGCAACATTCTTGTCCAATTACCATATCTTTGTGACAATGTAGGAGTTTCCTTGACAAAATGGTTGATAATGAGATAATTTGGCAGCCATATGAATCTCTTGAAGTATGCCAATTGATTATAGATTATTGTGTAGCAACACCCAGATCTTGCTTGCCTTAGTTCCGTTAGTTTGTTTTCATATTACAGAATGGCATTACCTAATTGTGTACTAAATCAATTTGGTCATCAGCAACCAATTTCTTACACACCTGTTCATTTGGAAAATTACCACACAATTCAATTATGGGGTAGAACAACTATAACTTAGATTGGAAAAACTCCATATTCATTCAAGCATAGGATAGATGGCCACTTATTATTGTTAATGCTTCTCCAGCACTCAAAGAGTTTGATAGAATATCTGAGCACATGTAATGATATTAAAGACATACCTGACAATAGATCCAACATATTAGTAGTAATACTAGATATGTGGTAAGTTTTCACCTTTTTCCACTTGCACCATCTTTTTATTTAAAATAAAGTGTTATAATCTAATTCCTTGTTGTTTATTTTAGGCTAATATGGTAGAGGAGTTATACAGGCTAACGACTAATTCTCGTTTAAAATGCTCTCATTGCATTAATTAATTATCAAGATAAGGTTTCTCAAAACTAATGCAACATCTTACTTGCAATGAGAGAACAATGATTTAATAAGAACCCTCAACTTGCTCCATTAAAAGTTGAGTTGCATCATCCATAAATTCCTTGTGTAACATATGAGAAAATCTAACCCCTAATTAGTTGGATAAATGAGACTAATTATGTAAATTAATGTGGTATGTGGTTCTAAAGAGCTAACGGGTGTTTTGAGTTATGGTTTGAGTCCTAAGATTGAGTCCAAAGTGAGGCCAGATCATCCGAGCATGAAAAAGTGAGAAAAATAAAGAGAAATGGCTCTATGCCACATACCATGATGTGTACACAAGATACCGTGACACATAGTGCCATCTAAAGAAGAAGATCCTTCTCAGTGCCATATGTTGTGGTACGTGGGCATATATACCATGACACACGGTGAGATAAGACATGAAAAATAATGAAAAAAGAAGAAAAATAAAGGAGAAGCAGAAGGGCTTAAAGAATTGAAGCATTAGGAGTGTCTTAGAGATTCCAAACAATAGAGATAAGTTTTATAAGCTTGAATCTCTCTTTTTCTTCCATTTTCTTAATGTTGGGAGTCAAGTTTTGGCTGAGAAAGATGATTTTCAGTCCATAGAGGCTATGAGTCTAAACCCATTAACATAAATAGAGTTAATGAGAGTTAATTGAGCTATTTAAATCTAGCATTTATGACTCCATGTGTTTTGAGTTGGTTAGGGCCATAAATGAATGAAAATCCACCATTAATGAGGTGGTTAGAAGAATACAGCTCCATTAATGGTGATTTAAAAGTTTAATGGAATTAATGGGAGTTAGAGAAAGTTTACAAGCCTTATGGGTAGCCTTATATGTGAAGAGATTGAATTTTAGAAGTGAAAAAGTGTTTGTTTCCAAAGTGAAAATTATCTAAGGGGGGTATTGATGATAAATATTGTGATATTGTAGATGAACATATTTGACACCATTCAAGCTTGGGAGTGTAAAATTGAGGCATAAAATATTTGATCTCTTAAAAGTTTGAGGTAATCGAGAAAATTCTTTCTTGTACTTTTCTATGTTGATTAATTTATTGATTTGAACATTACAATTGAGATATGTGAAATTTTTGAAATGCAAGTGTGGCATTAAATACTTAAAAAGTCAATAATTATGTGTATAAGAAGTTTAATGATCACTGTGTGTAGAGAGTTCAATAATTATGTATTATGTGGAGTTCAATGATTATATGACATGTGAAGTTCAATAAAATTATGTTCGTAGAGTTGAATGACATGTTTGTGTGAGATTCTAAGGAATAGCATTATGAAGTCCAATAATGTGTCACTTGTGAAGTTTAATGATATGTTAGTTGTGGAATTACATGAATATTGTGGATGAAGTTCTATGAATGAGAGTACAAAGGAGTTTAATGATATAATATGTTATGTGATGAACACATAGTAAGTGAATATTATGAGAAATTGCATCTTGATGCATTACATGATCATAAAATGCAAGATTTCGCCTAGGAAAGGGAGTCATGAGTTAAAATCCATGTGGTAAGGCTTTCATCTAAGCTTGATGGCTTGCCTAGATTATTTATATTATCATCCCACTTGTTTAACGAGGATTGTCCTATTGGTTTAATGAAAAACTCAAACCTAGCTAGTTTTTTCACCAATTTAACAAGAAAGCTAGTTTGGGGAGAATGACACCCTATAGTGTGAGAAATAGGAAAAATTATGACTCACAAATGAGTTGGACAACCTTAGTCGGGTAACCTCTCACGCGTGTTTGGCTAGGGTTGTCTTGGTTTATAGATGATTCTCATGTGTTATAACTCATTGTTTCATGTCAGAGGCATAAGAAGGATATAAGAGAGGTGTAATCGTGCTTATTATAACAAAAAAAGGCATATGATTATCTATGTTGTAACCCTAGTTTTACAAGTCAAGCTATTAGTCTTGTATACCTATGAAATGGCATTATATATTCATTATCTCATGATTGTATGCCAACATGAATAAGAAATGTGAGTGTTGTTTCATTAATCTGTTCAATAAATGGAGACCAATGTATATGCCACTTGAATTTCAAATTGATTGACATGCATTAGTATAAATTAGATGGACCTAAGTTACTGAGTGATTGTGCTCATCCTATTATCTTTAATATTATAGGAACTAGCTCATCGGGACACGAACGAAGGAAACAAACTAAGGCTTAGGACTTTGATCATGATAATTAGTAGGCCTCATTTTTTTTTACTTTTTTATGTGTATAGTTTCAATGATATTGCCAACTAACATTATTCATGTTGTGATTTACTTGCACTATGTGTTTTGTGAAACTATATTATGTATTTTGGGCCTTAAAGTGTATATGTATTTATTATGAAACCTAAAGCAGAGCCAACTACTAGTGCAAATAAAGGTCGTGTATGATACTTGATTGATGATGATTAATTTTTGAAATGTGTGATTAGAGCTCCCCCTTCTAATTTTGAGATTAAGGGGTTAAGTATTGAAAATGTGATGTAATTATTAATTATGAGTTGTGGTGTATTGCACCAATTCATTTTCATCCTTTGAGTGTAGTATGGATTGTAGTTGTAGCTTTTGGCTTTTGGTATGATTTTTGGGCACTCAAGTTATGTGTAAATTTTAAAAAAGGGTGAATTTTGAAATAAATGTCCAACTTTTGGTTAGGAGATAATTTTATTATGAAATCAAAGTCATTAGTTAGAGCTAAGAGAAAGCTCTTTGTAGATATTTAGATCGCTCAATTAGACGTCAAACGGAGAATTTGCTATCAAATAGAGAGCGTCAAAAGCTCGCCCAGTTATTGTCAAATGACAATAAAATTTGTTGTTAGTGTCATGCATTGCGTCATGGTGCATGGTGCCTAAGTTGTGGTGCATGGTACAGAGGCACACAAGCCGCTACAAACACCTCTTCTACACAGTTTTTATTGTTTTCAAATTTCATGCAAATACTTTAAATTGTTCAGAGATTTTATGCTTCCACCTACATTTAATTGCTCTGATTTTAAATGGTAAAAGTTTAGAGGATATTTAAATCTTGAAAAACTTAGTATTACCACTTGTAAAACTTAAAAACTTGGTAACTACCTTGATTATTTAGAGTTAGGGTGGAATAGTAAGGGTAACTTTACTAGTCCAACTCGAAGATTTTACACCTTGAGATAGACCAAGTAAGCAACGTGGTGGCTACTTGTCGACCCAACCAGCAATTGAAAATGAAAATGTAGGTAAACAAGAGCCTCAAAATTTTAGTCAACCTCATTATATGCTAGCCTCATCATCATCATCACCTCCTTTCACCTCTCTCAATTTCACTCAATTTGAGTATCATTGCATGCCACCCTCATGATCATCCCTTTTCAACCCACCTACTCTTACTCAATTTGAATCATTCATATCTTTAATTGATGATTTCGCACTATTTTTATTGAATATAACACTTTTATTTTTGAACATGGTAGACCATCAAATAAACACTTGAATAACAAGAAGAGATGAACATACAACAACAACAAAGGCTTCAACATGTGAGAAGGAGAACAAGATTTGGTATCAAAAGTCACTATTTGTCAAGCAAATTAATTTTTACTTTTCATTCACATAACTTAATCACTCATTATTAATTTGCATAAAAGCTAATAATTATTTTTTATTATTAATAATTTTTAATTTAATACACCTTAGAATAATTCCTTAATCATATTAGTAACAATTATTTACTCATCATTTTCATTCAAATGATTACATATTATTACACAAATCATTTGATATGACTAGGGTAAATGATGTTGAGAAATTATTCCTGCCAAAAACAAGTTTTGGTGTACCCGGGACTATGTATTGTAGAAATCATTCTTAGTTTAATTAATTTTATGAATCGTTCTTCCATTTTTTAGATGTAGTATTTTGAAAAATAATTTTCACAGTATAGCATTTTGGTATTTTCTTTTATTGTGTATATTGTCTTGGAAAACAAGACCAGAGGATAGACATATATTTCACAAATAACGGTGCGGATGTAACAGTGCAATAGAGTGTAGTGATATTACAATATGTAGTTTTATAATAAGGAAAATAAAGCTAATTAAATATTTGTTATGTTTGTGTTGAACGTTACCAGGAAGCTTGGGACACAAAAAATAAATAATTAATAATCATTCCAGAGGCATGGGTTGCTCCTATGTTTCTTAATAGGGTTGGTTTTCTTTTTTTGAGCCTACACGCTTACTTATACGCTAAACTAGATCAAAGTTATATATATTCATATGTAATTGCAGATACAATATACATTCTTTTTTCTTGTAAATAACTTCTTTCATAATATAAATTTGATACTATCAACTGATTAAAAATTAATTAAGTGTTGTCAAACTTCAATTAAAAGCTAGCTTCCCAAATATAATTTTTTAGATTTAAATGTTTTTAAAACAATTTTTATTTTTTGTTTTTAAAAACAAAAAAAATTGAAAAGACTTAAAACTGTTTCAGTTTTTATTTTATTTTTAAATCATTCGTAATGCATTTTTAACTGAATTTCACCCCTAAGAAAATAGTTATTTATCTTCAAACTAACATTATCTTTTCATATTTACCTTTATGTAATAGGGTGTTTTACTCTAAAATAAAAATAAAATAATAATTACATTTTAAAATACTAAAAATACCTTACATTTTTAAACATTCAATCTCTCAAAAGATATCTTACATTTGTAAATGAAAGTATCACATTTAATTGTTATAAATTATTTTCAATTATGATCAACCACTATCAAAATCTATTATCATTAACTACAAGTGGCCATCAATATTGGCCCTTTTTTAAAACTAAAATTGTTTTCAAATTAAAAAAATTAAAATAATTTTCATTTTATTTTGTTTTGAAAAATAATTTTATAATTTTTTATAAAATATTTTTTAAAAACAAAACATAAAAAAGAAAACCAAACAAGCCATTAAACTCAGTACTTTCTTTTTTTTTTTTTCCTTACGCTATTTGGAATTGGTTACTAATAAGTCATTTTCAAGTTCTGTCAATATAACTTGAGGTGTTCAATAATATTTTCTTTCAAAAATTCAAGAACATGAATGATTTTTCTTTTTTTTTTTTTTTTTTTTAGGTTAATCTCTGTAAAGTGCATATGAAGGTAGCTGGATTTAACTACTCTGTCTGTAATAGAAGTCCAACCAAATACCTACTGCACGAAGACTAAGGAGCATAATGGAATTTTTTTTTTTTTTTTTTTTTTTGGCCAACAAATTGAATGCGTGGAAGTGGTCTCGTCTCAAACGTATAAACAAAAATTGAAATATTTTCTAAAACTACCATTATTAAAAGCCAAAGGCTAGCTTCAATTATTAAAAGCCAAAGGCTAGCTTCAATTATTCATGATATTTAATTGTACCCAAGGCACAAATAGAAAATAAAAAAATATATGCTATAAATATTTTAAAATTACATTTATGGTCTGTTTGGTAATGAGAAATTGGAGAGAAAAAATTGAAAGTAGAGGTGGAGCCCATAAATTTGTATGGTTAGTTCACATAAATTGGGTTCTTTAGGGAAATAAATTCTGTCAAATTGGATTTCTTAAATAGATTCATAAAACTGATTTCGTCCTTCATTTCCTCTTATTTTGCCATCTCTATTCTCAGTCTCTCTCCTGTCATATTCGACCCAATCTCATCCACAATGTTAACCAATGGCAACACAAAGGAGGATATATGCGATAGTGCTTGACCAATGATGACAGCTCCCAACCGTGACTTGAGATCTGGGTGCCTTTTTGAGATAACACCGTTAATGGGACAAAATTAAAAACTTATTAAATTTTAAAGTAAAATTAATAAATTTTAAAATTTTCTTTAATTATGATAAAATATATTAAAAGTAACTTATAAAATAGGTCAAATATAATAGTTTTCAACTATATTAAATGTTGAATACTCCCTTCAATTCTTAATATAAGATGAATTATAAAAAAGGGTTAATAACCAAAATGGACCCTGAAGTTTTGTGCAAAAAAATCCTGGATCCTAAACTCTTAAAATATATAAAATAAATCTTAAACTTTCAAGTTCATAATAAATTAAACATTATAGTTAACTTTTTTTAAATACCATTACTATTCATTTGTAAATTAACACTACAGACCCTAAAGTATTACGCAAGTAGCATCCTGAATTTTAAACTTTGAAATTTCAAGCAAATTTTTCCCATCATTTATGTATAAAATGTTGACTATTATATAGATAAATTAGCCTTAGTATGGCCCACTGCAAGAAATGCATTGTTGGCCGTGGTGAATGACCCATAATTTTGTGAAATATTTTTGCCCCTCTTTTGTAATTCTTTTCAAATGATTAATATCTCATGCTTCTGTATATTCTATAATTCTAATTTAGTTTTATCTTGAATAATATTTATTTATTCAATGGTTAAAACTTGAGATCCCATTAGAAAAGAAGTTTAAATATTAGAAGATTTTAATTAACCAATTAATTTGGGTTTTAAATTCATTGACAAAATCATCAGAGTTCACATTCATCATCTATAAAATTCTCTAACACTTAAACTTCTTTTCAAATGAGATTCCAAGTTTTCACCATTAAATAAATAAATATTATTCAAAATAAGACTAAATCAAAGTTATAAAGTATATGAAAGCATGAGATACTAATCATTTAGAAAACATTACAAAAAAAAGGACAAAATATATCATGTCACAAAATTATGGGTCGTTTGCCATGACCAACGATACGTTCACCGTAATGGACCGCATTGAGACTAATTTGGTTCACATAAAAGTTAACATTCTATACATAAATGGTGGGGCTAATTTGCTTAAAATTTTAAAGTTCAAAATTCAAGATGCTATTCATGTAATAGTTTAGTGTCTGTGGCACTAATTAACAAATGAACAATAACGGCATTTAAAAAAAGTCAACGGTAGGGTTTAATTTGCTATGAATTTAAAATTTTAGGGTTCATTTTGTACATTTTAAAAATTTAAGGTTTAGGGTGCTTTTTGCACAATACTTCAGGTCTATTTTGCTCATTAACCCTTTTAAAAAGTGTGTCCTTAATATAAAACAAAATTAAAGTAATTAATACTTTTTTTAAATTTACCCATTGCTTGCTTATTCTTATTTAAATTTTTAGATAACAATTTATTGTGGTTATTAATTAAAAAGAAGGGTAAAATTGAGCAATTACATATCTTTTATAATTTCAAAGTTATAACCAATATTTATTAATAAATGTAAATTTAATTATCATCATGGTATTAAAGACCCGGTAACCATGTGTAACATCCTCCAAATTTAAAGTTGATTTAACTAAGCCTAATCAGAGTAATTGTGTTTGTTAGTGAGATGTGAAGCCTGAGAGGTCTAACAGGCGTGTTTGGTTGTAGTTTCAGCCCTAAATACGGGTTCAAAGGGAAGTTGAGTGACCAAGATGTGAAAGAGGGAGAAAATATGAAAGGTGAGGTTCTATACCACACGCCACAGCTTGCGGATAATCCACCACAGTGTATGTGTGCCAATAAGCTTGTGCAAGGCTTCTTTGTGCCATGCACTGTAACATGTGCTACGTGTGCCGGGGAACATGGCCAAAATTCTACTTAAGACAATCATAGTCTATTCAAAAAAATCAAAGGGAAGGAAGAGAAAACAAATGAAAGGGGCAAGATATCTCTGCTAGGGCTTTCTTCTTTAAAGGTTTGGAAGTATCTTGGAACTAGATAACACTAAAGGTAAGGTTTCTAAGTATATTTCTTCCCTTACTCTTGCATTTTTACTAGTTGGGAAGTTAGGATTTGAATTAGAATAATGATTTTCAATCTATAAAGGCTATGGGTTTGAATCTATTGACTCAAATAGAGTTAATGGAGTTGATTGAGCTATCTAAAACTAACATTTATAACTCCAAGTGTTTTTAGTTCGTTGGAGCCATAAATGGATAAAAATCCACCATTAATGAAGCGGTTAGAGCAATGTGGCTCCATTAATGATTATCTAAAGTTCAATGAAGTTAATAGAAGTTAGAGCAAGCTAAGACACCCTATTAGTACCCTTTTATGAGAAGAGATTGAATCTTAAGAGTGAAGAAGTGTTTGAGTTAATAGTAAAAATTATTTAAAAAGGGGTATTGATGAATTATATTGTGATTAATTATAGAATAAGCATATTTGGCACCATTCAAGCTTTATAAAAGCTTTGGGAGTGTGTAATTGATGGGTGAAACCTTTGATCTTTCAAAATTTTGAGGTAACTAAAGGAATTCTCTCTTGTGCTCTTATATGTTAATTGATTTATTCATTTATGCTTTACAATTGAAATATGTGAAATTTTTAATGCAAGTATTGCATGAAATGTTTAAAAATTTATATTAAAGTTTTATGGAGTTTAATGATATGGTTTGTGAAGTTCAATGATTGTGATTAGGTGGAGTACAATAATAGTAAAAATGTGAAGTGCTATGAAATAATGTTAGTAGAGTTCTATGACCTATTTTTAATTGGAGTTCAATGATTATATGTTAAGTGGAGTTCAATGATTATGTGATAAAGGAGTTCAATGACATAACGTGTTGTGGAATTTGATGATGCATGTTAAATGTAATTATATGATGAATATGTGTAACGAGAGTAGAATGAGATATTAAGCATACTTGGGTAGTGAACACTTACATGCTATGGGTTATTGCATGTTTATGCATTGCATGATCAAGAGAGGTAGGAGTTCATCTTGGAAGAGGAGTAAATAATTAAAATTCACATGGTAAGGCTTCTATTAGGGCTCGATGGTTAGCCTAGATTTATTATTCATACCATCCCACTTGTTCAATGAGGGATTGTCCCATTAGTTCAACGAGAGACTCGAACCTAACTAGCTTTCCACTTGTTCAATGAGAAAGCTAGTATAGGGAGAATAACACTTCATAGTGTGAGAAATGGGAGAAACCATAACTCACAAGTAAGTTAGAAAACCTTGGCTGAGTAACTTCTCACACATGTTTGGCTAAGGTAATCTTAGTTTATAGGCGATCCTAATGTGTTATAGCTCACGATTTTGTGTTAAAGGAATAAAAAGGATATAAGGGAGGTATGTAACGTCCTAACTTTCTAATACTAAAACTAATTACTGATTAAGGATAAATTAGTAATTAAAATTTTGGATGACAACTTGATGATTTGAGTCTTTGAACTGTTGAATGAACAATTATAAGTGAAAAAATCACATCTCAGAGTGAAATGTGTGCGTGCAGTGAGGATTTTTCTCACTATACCATGCACCACAGCACAAGCTACATGCACCATAGTGCATGGCACAGAAGATGACCTGATAAATGTGAGATTAGCTCATGAAAATAGAAGAAAAAAAAGAGGAAACATGAAAGGGAGTAGAGAAGAAAGCATTACTCTGCTAGGGCAAGGATTCTCCTTAACTTCAATTCTACTATAATTTCTTTTAGTATGAGTTATAGAGAATTGAATTGGGAAAATTTTAGGAGTTAGTTTCTTACCCTTTAGTAATGAAAAGGTTATTGAGAGTTAAATTAAGGTTTTGTATGAGGTTGAACAATAAAGCTTTAAATTCATAAGATTAATGTGGCCCTAAATTAATGACAAAAAAGTGTGGAAATTGATTAGATGTGAAATGGGATAACTACAAGTGATAGAAAGTGGTAAATGAGTGGTGATAGATCTAAATTGTCTAAGTAGAAGTCAATGGATAGTGAAAAGTGACTTAGAGTAGTAATTGAGTGTTTTTGGTCAATTAAATTAATTGACTAATAGTGTCAATTATGTGTAGATTAGCATATTACGCGTGTAGAGTGAGAAAAGAAGCATGTGTGCGAGCATTAGTGGTTGTGAAATCTAAGGGTAACCTTTCTAGTAACAGAAAGGTTGAGATAACTGAATAACTTTTTCCATTTGATTATCTATTGTAATTGTTTAGGAGTATGGATATTATTGCATGAAAATGTTTTAAAGTGTGCATATTTGCCAAGTGAATGTTTTATGCATGAAATTGATTTCTAAAGATCTGAGTTTATGAAATTGCATAGTTTTGTGATTTTACATATGTATATATAATTCCATATACAAACATGTAGTTTATACAAAAGTATGATCATAGGGGGTAGGAGTTCACTCATAAGGACAAGTAGTGAAAAGTTCCTATGGCATTATTCTCCTTAATGCCCAACGAGGTGCGGTGTTGTGAAATTTTATTTCCTTAGTGCTTATTGAGGTGCAGTATTGGAGATTATCTCCTTAGTACTCATAAAGGGTGCAATGTTGGAGATTTGAGCTCCTTAGCATCTATGTAATGCAATGTTAGAGTAATGACACCCAAATTAATGTGATAGGAGGAAACCATAATCCGAAAGAACACCTTTGGCTTGGTGATTCTATCACTGAAGGTACACTCAGGTCAATGGGTGTACATTGGCTTAATAAGAGCCTGTGATTTTAGTCAAGGTAATTTAAAGATTTAAATGGTAGTGATCATGTTAATATTAGTGGTTTTTAAAGTGAAATTTTATGTTATATACTATGTTTAAATGTATATTATGCATTACTTGCTTATAATTACATGTAATAGTTAGTAGTAATGAGTTATTTTATTACTGAGATTATTATCTCATCCTGTGGTTACATTTTTACAGGTCAAAGTAGTGAGCCAAGTAAAGTGAAGGACTTAAGATTGGATTAGTGTGGATAAAGCCATGCAAATCAAAGTTTATGTAATGGACTATGTCTCTTGTGAATATTGAAAATGAAAAGTTATCATAGGACTTGCATGCATGTTTTGAGTTGTGATTTGTGGTGAATTTTAAGAAATCTTAGCCCATTATATGTGAATGATGTGATTAAGGGCTAAGGTTTAGTTGTGAATATGTGTATGGGTATATTTGTAGAAAATTGTGGTGAAATTGTATAGAAATTAAGCCTTTTACTTGTGAAAATGGGCAGTTGAACGATCAAATTTTGATTTGTGTCTATATATGATATGATTTGTAGTCAATAAGGCGTATAAAGTCCTTTGGAACTTGGTTCTAAGCGTATAATGATCTAATGAGATTAAAGTGTGAGATTTAAACACTTTGGTACACCAAAATCTTAGAAAAAGTGACTTTTTACACCTGGGTGTTCAAATTTTAATCCGACCATTAGATCATGTCCAAACTTATCTTATTAGCTAGCTGATGAAATAAGCTTCATATGGGTGTTTGAATCACTCCAACTAACATTGTATGTGGGAACGGCGCACCCCGAAAGTTTTCTTCTGTGAATTGTCATTTGATAGCAAGATTTCTATCATGTGCATCACAAACACATTAGGTGTCACACCGTAGCACATGGCATAAAAAGGGAAGCTCGTGGCTCTGTGCCACAAGCTGTGGCGTGTAACATCTGGGAAAATTAATCTTTAACTTAATGAGTGTAATTAATGAGTTAATAAGGTGTGTGGCCAGAGGCGCCTAATTGGTGTAATTAATTGTGATTTCAGCCTTAGAAATGTGTTTAAATTGATGGCGGGCCACCTGGGCATAAAAAGAGGGAAGAAAAGTTAAAGAATGCCCTTTATGCCACATGCCACGTCGTGTGGTCAATCCGTCACAATGCATAGAGGAAAATTTAAATGCAATAGGCCTCTATGTGCTATGCATCATGGCGAAGGGCAACGTGCGCCGTGGCATACAATCAAAAATCTAATTAAATCTATTCGTCTCTGTGAGGGCACATTATTGGATTATATTGGTGATAATTTAAAGCTCCCACACCTAAGGTAAGCAATCTATGCCCTCTTCTTCCTTTCTCTCCCTCATTTATGAAGTTTGAGTTAGGGTTTAAGTTGAAAGATTGATTTTCAGTCTATAGGAGCTATGGATCAAAACCCATTAGGTAAAATAAATATATTGGGAGTTGTTTGTTGTAGATAAACCCTATATTGATGATTTTATCAAGAGTTAGTTGGGATGAGTTATTTTTATGCAAAAATTGTGATTAATATGGTTATTGAGAGAGTTAAGGCTCATTATTGGTGGTTTAAAGACTCAATGGTAATAATGTGAGTCAATGGAACCTAATCAACCCATTAGGTACGAATGGATAGTGATTTATAAGATTGACAAAATATATATGTGGAGTTTGGTATTAGTAAATCCTAAGGTAATTTGGGGAAACCTGATTTATATTGTTGAATATTAATTGGTTATTTGTTGAAAATGGATTGATTTGAGATATGATTTGTATTTTAAACCCTTGATGTAAATTTGGCCCACTTGATGATGTGACAATGTGAAAATGCTATGTATGTTCATATACATGTGAATAATGATAATGATTGAAAATATGTGAGCATGTGTTACTATAAATGTAGTATATAATAGTGAAAAAGATTTTATTCTAATTTTATTTCAATTTGCTCTTCTTCTTCCTACCTCTAAATGTTATGCTTTAAATGTTATTGTTGATTAGAGTAGCTTTACTGCATAATTTTTGGGTTATAAATTTTATCTGAGGTTTTACTTACTATATTCGATTGATATAGTAACTTAAGAGTAATTTGGCCTAGCTTGGGTGATTATCCATGCTTTGTTTCTGGTATGGCTAACATAGAACAGTTGTTAGGTTGTGGGTTAAGGGAGATTTCAATTAATCTATAACTTAATTTCTTGTTTAATTCTTGAATGATAATTTGAGAAATATATAATAAAACTAGAATAATAAAGTTGAATAAAATTAATTTATTTTGTGGATGACGAAGATTAAATTTAGGTGATTGGGTTGTGATTGATTGCGCTGCTTGTTCTTGGTAATTTTCTTAGTTGAATTTTCTCTATTTATTTATTTCTAATTTATTTTTAATCTCATCATACAAAAAAAAAACCCCATTATTTACCTTTTCATAATCATAATTCAAATAGTTACTTCATTGACTCTTAGGGAGACGACCTAGGTTGCGCTTTACTGTAAAATCTAGTTTTTATTAATTTTGGTGCTATTCGACAGTAGGGTCAAAATTTTGGCGCCGTTGCCAGGGAGTCAAAGGTGTTAACTTTTTGAGTTTGGTTATTAGTTTTTTTTTCTTTCTCATTATTTTTATTTGTTTTATTTTTTTTAGTATTTTTTATTTTTTTCAAGATTTATTATTATTTTTTTCTTTACTTGTTTTAGGTGTTTTTCATTGTTTTTCCAGTTTATTAGTGCATAACAAGATCTTTGCAAGATAAATTAATTAATTTGAATTCTGAAATTGAGAGAACTTGTCATAATAACCGTAAGAATCAAAAGCACCATAAAATTAGGGATAGTGTTATTTCTGAAATTTTGTCTGAATTGATTGATAGCATTATTAGTGATTCTGAATCTGACTTAGACTCTACAGTTAAGTTGGAAAATATGGATGAAAATAATAATGGTAATAGGACAATTAAAGAATTAGCTGCGCCTAATGCACACTATCAAAATTTGTGCATTCAATATCCTAATTTAGATGCAAATGCTAGTTTTGAATTGAAATCTGGTTTAGTACATTTGCTACCTAAATTTCATGGTCTTGCAGGAGAGGACCCGAATAGGCACTTGAAGGAATTTCATATTGTGTGCTCCATCATGAAGCCTCAAGGAGTTTTAGAAGAGCAAATCAAATTGAGGGCTTTTCCTTTTTCATTGGATGGAGTGGCAAAAAGATTGGTTGTATTACTTGCAACCAGGTGCCATTACCTCTTGGGATCAAATGACACAGTTATTCTTGGAAAAATTCTTCCCTGCCTCTCGCACAGTAGCAATAAAAAAAGATATTTGTGGGATTCGTCAGATGACTGGGGAGACATTTCATGAATATTGGGAAAGATTTAAGAAATTATGTACCAGCTGCCCTCACCATCAAATACCTGATCAGCAGCTGGTTCAATATTTTTATGAAGGTCTCTTACCAACAGATAGGTGGTTTGTTGATGCCGCAGCTGGTGGTGCTTTAGTAGAACTTACTCCAACTGATGCCATGAATCTCATTTCTAAGATGGCACAAAATTCTCAACAATTTGGGACACGAGCTAACCAAGTAGTTAAAGGGGTGAATGAGATTCAAACACCATAATATGATCCTAAATTTGAGAACAAGATGGAGGAGCTCTCTAGCATGGTTCGGCACATTGCCTTAACACAATAAAAATTAATGAATTCACCAGCAGTGCCAACTTTTCCACAGGCATATCCCTCACAGACGTGTGCACAACCTCAATTTTATAATCCTCAACAAGCTACCATATCTTCTGCTTTAGTTGGGCCTCTATGTGGCATCTGTTTTTTTGGCCACACACACTACTGATCATTGCCCACAGTTGGATGACAGAGTTGAGAATTGTGCTGGGATTTTTCCAACTAGACCTATGCAACAGGGCCAAAAATATGATCCTTTTTCTAACACTTATAATCCTAGGTGGAGAGATCACCCTAATTTCAAATATGGAGGAAGTCAACAACACCAATATAATGCTACAGGTCAAAATTCACAGCCTATGCAAGCAATGAGGCAATCTACTCCTATTCAAGGGTCTAAAAATGATGGACCAAGTCTGGAAGAATTAATGAAGCAAATGGCAACTAACAACATTGAATTTCAACAACGCACTGAGACAGTAATCCAAAAATTGGAGAATCAAATTGGGCAATTGTCCACCTCCATTAATGCATTGAAGAGTAAGGTTCTGGAAAGTTTCCGTCTCAAACAGATGTAAATCCTAATTGCAGTAATGTTAGTGCCATCACTCTTAGAAGTGGAAAAGAGCTTCCAGAGCCTTCCATAACATCTATCAAGAATAAGTCGGCTGCAGCAACACAAGTCACACTTGAGGAGTCTAATAAAGAAAAGGAACCAAGGAAGATCCTTCCATTTCCAAATAGGGACACTCAAAGCAAGAAGTTAAAGGAGGCTGAATTGGAGAAAGAAGTGCTTGATGTTTTCAAGAAGGTTGAAGTCAATATTCCCCTTTTGGAGGCAGTAAAGCAAATTCCTAAATATGCAAAGTTCTTAAAAGACCTATGCATGAACAAGAGAGGATTTAAAGCTAATGAGAAGGTCAATCTAGGAAGAAGTGTATCAGCCTTATTTCATGGAGGAATGCAGTGCCAACCCCCTATGCCCTTAAAATGCAAAGACCCAGGGAGTTTCATTATACCCTGTACTATAGGAAATTTAGAATTTTCTAACGCTTTGATTGATCTTGGTGCAGTGATAAATGTTATGCCCAAGTCTCTATTTTCTTCTTTACAGGGTTGTGAGATGAAGCCAGCCGGGATTATTATGCAATTAGCAGACAGGAGACTTGCCTATCCTAATGGTATGCTTAAAGACATTCTAGTTAAGGTAAAGGATTTAGTCTTTCCTGTTGATTTTTATATTTTGGATATGGGTAAAGATGATAGTCATAGGCCACCACCACTAATTTTGGGTAGGCCATTTCTTAAGACAGCTAATACTATCATTAATGTTAAAGATAGTACTCTTTCCATGGAATTTGCAGGACGTGTTGTTCAATTTAATCTTTTAGAGGATATGAAACATCCTATAGAGGATCATTCTGTTATTAATGTGAGCATGCTTGATATGTTAATTGATGATACATATGATGAGCTTTACAATGAGATGGTTTCTAGTTCTCTTGAGATTGTTGATTTAGATAGCAATATCATTGTTCTGACTCTATTATTTATGAAGATTCTTCTGACTGTTCTGGTTCTGATGATATTGTCGAGTTATTCAAATCCATGCATGATATTGGCATTGAAACTTCTAGTGACTCTGATATGATTGCTTTTGACTCTAAAAGAACTATAAACTTTGCTAGAAACTCTATGTCATGTAATTCCATTAATAATGATAATTCTAGTATTCTAGAACAAGATACTGCTGCTTCTTTTGATGTAATGCAGGTTTGTGGAGTTGCTGAACTCACTACTGACAAGCTAGTACCCTCTATTCAGCAGCCACCTATACTTGAATTGAAAGATCTACTAGAACATTTAAAATATGCATTCTTAGATGAAGGTAAGAAATTATCGATTATTATAGCAAGGGATTCTGATCCTAGTTAAGAGGCAAAATTGTTGGAGGTACTGAGAAAGCACAAGAAAGCTATAGGATGGACACTAGCTAACATTTCAGGCATCAGTCCAGATATATGCATGCATAGGATCTTGATGGAAGACGGTGCAAAGCCACGTAGGCAACCTCAAAGGAGGCTTAACCCACTTATCCTTGATGTAGTCAAAAAGGAGGTAACAAAACTTCTTTCTGCAGGTATCATTTACCCTATTTCTGACAGCCAGTGGGTGAGTCCAGTACAGGTAGTGCCAAAGAAGAGCGGGATCACAGTTGTAAAGAATGAAAAGAACGAGTTGATTCCTATGAGAGTGCAAAATAGCTGGAGGATGTGCATCGACTACAGGAAGCTAAATGATGCAACAAGGAAGGATCACTTCCCTTTACCTTTTATTGATCAAATGCTAGAGAAATTAGCAGGCAAATCTCACTACTGTTTTCTAGATAGTTTTTCAGGTTATTTCCAGATTTGCATAGCTCCAGAGGACCAAGAGAAGACAACATTCACATGTATGTTTGGCACATTTGCTTATAGGAGGATGCCATTTGGATTATGCAATGCCCCAGCCACATTCCAGAGATGCATGATGAGTATTTTTACAGATTTGCTAGACTATTGCATAGAGGTTTTTATGGATGATTTTACTGTATATGGAGATTCATTTAATGAGTGTCTAGTAAATTTAGATAAAGTACTTGAGCGATGTATTGAGAAAAATCTTGTATTAAACTTTGAAAAGTGTCATTTCATGGTTAGACAAGGTATTGTATTGGGTCATGTTGTTTCTGAGAGGGGGATAGAAGTTGATAAGGCTAAGGTAGATGTGATTACTTCTTTACCTTATCTACTAGTGTTAGAGAGGTCCGTTCTTTCTTTAGACATGCAGGATTTTACCGGAGGTTTATACAGGATTTTAGCAAGATAGCCTTACCACTCTCAAGATTGCTGCAGAAAGATATGGATTTTAAATTTTATAAAGCTTATGAGCAAGCATTTGATGAGTTAAAGAAGAGATTGACCACTCCACCAATCATTCAACCGCCAAATTGGGATTTACCTTTTGAATTATTATGTGATGCTTCTAATTATGCTCTTGGCGCAGTGCTTTCACAAAAAGTTTATAAGAAATCACATGTCATAGCTTATGCTTCCAGAACTTTAGATGCAGCCCAAGCCAACTATACTACCACTGAAAAGGAGCTTTTAGCTATTGTTTTTGCATTAGATAAGTTTAGATCATATCTTTTGAATGCAAAAGTTGTTGTGTTTTCTGATCATGCAGCATTAAAGTATCTCTTAAGGAAGCCAAATGCAAAGCCACGATTAGTCAAATGGATGCTCTTGCTACAGGAGTTTAACTTAGAGATAAAGGATAAGAGTGGAGCTGAGAATTCTGTCGCAGACCATTTGAGTCGCATTGAATCTCCTATGGTTCCTTCTATTCCTATTGATGATAATTTTCCTGATGAATGCTTATATGCTATGCATGATATTACTCCTTGGTATGCTGACTTAGTTAATTACTTAGTTGCCTCTGCATTGCCTGTGCATTTAAAGAAACATCAATTAGATAAGTTTAAGAGGGAAGCTAGATATTACATTTGGGATGATCCATACCTTTGGCGCATATGTAGTGACCAGATTATTAGGAGATGTATTCCTGACATTGAGTTTGAATCCATATTGCATTTTTGTCACACACTTGCTTGTGGAGGACACTTTGGTCCACAACACACTGCTAGAAAGGTTCTTGATTCTGGATTGTACTGGCCTACTCTATTTCGTGATGCATATACATTTTGTAAGCATTGTGCTAGATGTCAGCATACAGGAAATATCTCCCATAGAAATGAGATGCCTTAACAACCTTTACTTTTCTATGAAATATTTGATGTATGGGGTATTGATTTCATGGGACCTTTTCCTGTTTCATTTGGATTTGCTTACATTTTACTAGCTGTGGATTATGTTTTAAGTGGGTGGAAGCTAAAGCCACCAAAACTGATGACTCTGTTGCTGTTGTTAATTTTGTTAGGTCACATATCTTTTGCAGGTTTGGTATTCCAAAGGCCATTATCAGTGACCAAGAGACCCATTTTCATAATCGGAGCATGCAGAGTATATTGGGTAAGTATGGGGTCGTGCATAAGATGGCTACCCCTTATCACCCCTAAACTAATGGGCAAGCTGAAGTCTCTAATGGAGAGATAAAGCAGATTCTTGAGAAAACAGTGCAACCTAATAGGAAAGACTGGAATAAAAGACTTGATGATGCATTGTGGGCATACAAAACTGCCTACAAGACTCCAATCGGAATGTCTCCTTATCGGCTTGTTTTTGGGAAAGCTTGTCACTTACCTGTGGAGATTGAGCATAAAGCTTATTGGGCAGTAAAGCAGTGCAACATGGATTTAACTAAAGCAGGAGCCCAAAGAAAATATCAATTGCAAGAGCTTGAAGAATTTCGCTTGGAAGCATATAAAAATTCAAGAATCTACAAGGAAAAGACTAAGTTAATGCATGATAAGCTGATAGTTAGAAAAGAGTTCAAGGTGGGACAAAAAGTGTTGCTCTATAATGCCAAATTGAAACTTATGCCAGGAAAACTTCGTTCTAGATGGGAAGGTCCTTTTATAGTTACTAAAGTGTTTTCTTATGGTGGAGTAGAGATTATGGCAGAATCTACTGGAGCAAAGTTTAAAGTTAACGGGCATCGGTTAAAGCATTTTTATGATGGATTTGAGACACACATTGTGGAGGAGTCTTCCCTCCAAGATAATACTTAATCGATCAGGTTGTATCATTTCTCTTCACTTTTAATTTACATTTTCCTATACATCTTTCAAACTATGTTCTACATTGAGGACATTGTAGATTTTAAGTGTGGGGGGAGGTTTTTTACTGTTTTCTATTTTTTTTTCTTGTTTTCATTTTTGTTATTTTTGTGTTCTTGTTTTCAACATAAAAAATAAAAAAAATAATTTATGCGAAGTTGCAAATTTAAGACAATTTTAGTTTGGATGCATTTGAGCATGATAAATAATTGATCTTATATTTGAAATTTAAGTTAAGTGGCAATGAATTTGGTTTCATTGAATTAATGTGATCGTCTTTAGCTTGTGAGAATTTGGGCCTAATATTATCCTCTTCTTGTGTGTATTCTCCTATCACTACTCTCACTCTAGAACTTGTCTTGATTCTTAGTTGAGACTATAATTGTATATGCTTTGCATGAAGATGATTTAGGCATTCTTTTTTTAGCCTACTTAACCAAATAGCCATCCCATGCAATTTATCCCTTGTTAGCCCCTTTGAGCCTAAACCTTTTCTTTAAAATCTTAGCCAATTGAAAACATAACCTATAAAAATATTTTCCTTTCATTCTTCTCACCCCACTTTAGGTGATGAAAAGTGTATTATAATATTTATTGGAATGAAAGAATATGCTTGAAGAGAGAGATTTGGGTTATTTTGAAAAAAAAACAAGAGAGAAAAAAAAACAAGGAAGAAAGGAAGAAAAGAAAAGAAAAGAAAAGAAAGAGCATAAAAGTCAGAACGCAACAAAAATAAATAAATAAAAAGGTGCATGAAGCAAAGGAAAGGAAAACAAAACAAAGAGAGAAAAATAAACCCAAATCAATTTATTTTGTTTCTTTCATTCTATATATTTCGTTTCAAATATGCTTTTCATTATCCTAAAGTTTATTAGCCGTCATTTTCCTATTTTTATACCATACCTTTACCTAAAGCTCATTACAACCTAAACTAAAGTCCTATTGATTCTTGCATTGCATATGACATAAATAGTGAAGACCTAGATGATAAACAAGCCTATGGTAGTGAGGTTTTGATAGGGAAACTTGAGTGAAACACTTACCTATATATATTTAGAGTTGAGAGTTAAACACTTGACCTTTGTGAGGGGCTATTGCTTAATTTATTCTTATCAAATGAAATTGCCATGATTAGAGTGTTAAAATGTTGGAGAGCTATAATTGTTTCTTATACTTTTATGCTTCCACATTTCTTTTCTTAAATTTTAATATTTAAGTTTTTCCCAGGAGTGCAAAAGTCTAAGTGTGGGGGAATTGATAAATAGTAATTTTATATATTTTTATCCTTTTAATTTAGACTTTTAAATATTTATTTGAGGCTAATTGAGTTTAATTAAATATTATTTGATTTTATTAGCCAATATTTAGTTTTGGAATTTTTACTAACTAAATCTTTAATTTTAAAATACAAATATTATCTTTAATATTTTTGCACAGGTGCTATTTAATTCTATTTGATTTGTGCAGATCTTTTAAATTCAATTTGGAAGATATTGATAGAGAATATATTGGATAAGAAGAATATGGGTAGGCTTGGAGATCAAATCAAGAATTAAATATTTAAAACTTTGTTTATATTTATTTTGGGTTTGTAGTGTAGTTTTCAATTAGGGTTCTTTAGAGTAATTTTATTATTTTATTAAATTATTAGTAATTTTGCATTAGCTGCCGCACAGGAGACGCAAATGGAGGTATATATATAAATCATGACTTTTACGAGAAGAAGGAACGCCGCGCAGCACTATGAATTAAGAGAAGGAGGAGAACAAAAAAAAACACAGGATAGCAGCGCGGTTCACTTTTTCTTAAATTCCTCCAGCATGGCTTGTCAATTTCTCATCTCATATTGTTTGATTTTTAATTCTATGGATAGCTAATTTTTTTTAGTGTGATCAATCATAAACCATGATCCTAAATTTTAATTAGAGTCTTTAATATTCAGAAAAGATTTTATTCTAATTTTATTTCAATTTGCTCTTCTTCTTCTTACCTCTAAATGTTATGCTTTAATGTTATTGTTGATTAGAGTAGCTTTACTGCATAATTTTTGGGTTATAAATTTTATCTGAGGTTTTACTTACTATAATCGATTGATATAGTAACTTAAGAGTAATTTGGCCTAGCTTGGGTGATTATCCATGCTTTGTTTCTGGTATGGCTAACATAGAACAGTTGTTAGGTTGTGGGTTAAGGGAGATTTCAATTAATCTATAACTTAATTTCTTGTTTAATTCTTGAATGATAATTTGAGAAATATATAATAAAACTAGAATAATAAAGTTGAATAAAATTAATTTATTTTGTGGATGACGAAGATTAAATTTAGGTGATTGGGTTGTGATTGATTGCGCTGCTTGTTCTTGGTAATTTTCTTAATTGAATTTTCTCTATTTATTTATTTCTAATTTATTTTTAATCTCATCATACAAAAAAAACCCCCATTATTTACCTTTTCATAATCATAATTCAAATAGTTACTTCATTGACTCTTAGGGAGACAACCTAGGTTGCGTTTTACTGCAAAATCTAGTTTTTATTAATTTTGGTGCTATTCGACAGTAGTGTCACCGACTGTTGGAATCAAGAGGTAGCCCATGTCCCTTGATTGATTCTGGACTGCCCCACTTATTCTATGAAGGACTCGAACCTAACTAGTCTCCACTAGTTTATAAGGAGGCTAAATTAGGGGTACAACATCCTATGGTTGTTAGTATTAGAGAAAACAGGATTACATAAGTGAGTAAGTTAACCCTAGCATGATAGCTCCTCACAAATGAAAGGTTGGGTTAGTCTGTGAAAGACATAGCCACGTAACAGCCATTGGTTTCATTTCGGAGTTAACAAGAGGATATAAGGTTAGCATTTAATCATGCATTTAGATTCAACCACAAAGTTATTAGTATTGTGGTTCGATAAGTGTTAAAGGTACATAGTTGATATTATTATGACCCTAGGATTGTGCATTGACATTTTGTGGATATAAATATGTGCCTTGGGCCTAGTCACATGATTGTTAGTATTGTGAATCGTGGCCAAGTCTATCACATATGTTGTATTTGTGTATTCTTGCCTATTTGCATCTATTTACAATTGATATCCAACTATATAGATTAGGTTAAATTTAGTTATTGGGTGATTGTACTCACCCCTCAATTTTCAATATTTTCAAGGCCTAGCTCATTGAATCCAATTCAAGGAAAGCATTTTGAGGCATTGGATTATGGTGAAATCCTACTTCCATACCTCTTTACTCTATTTTTGTGTATTGATGTCTTATAATTGCCAATAAGGATCACGTGTCATTGGTTTGTACAACTTACATTAGCCTAGTGTACAACTTGTGTATTTTGTGCCCTAGGTTAGTAATTTTTGCTGTAAACCTTAGGATAGGGCCAAAATACTTATGCAAGTAGAAACATGTATATTTTGAAAGATTTGAAATGAAAATAATAGTTTTATGCATCATTTTCCTTCCCCTTGCATTTTGTAAAAATTGGGGTTGAGTGGTGCATTTGAGAAATATGTGTTTTTGGTTGTGTATGATGTGTTGCACGAGTCTGCTAGAGTCCATTAAGTGTGGTTAGAGAGTTGATGTAGGCTTTTAGCACTTGTGGTTGAGTTGGGACACCAAAGTTGTATGTTTTATGTGAAAAGTGGTAAAAGGGGTTTTGGTGTCCAACTTTTTATAAAAAAATAAATTTGAGTGTGAAACCTATACCATTGGCTAGAGCTAAGAGAAAGCTTTGTGTAGACACCAAAATCACCTCAATCAAATGTCAGACGAAGATTTAGTACACGTCGAAAGTTCACTCCCTGTACTGTCATTTTGATAATTAATATCTGTCAAATTCGTGCAATGCGTCGCAGCGCATGGCACCTCTTACCATGGTTTATGGCACAAAGATAAGTGAGTCATGGTGCATATGTCCTAAGCCACGATGCAAGTTGCAATTTCTGCACAAAATACTATTTTAAGTTTTGAAACTCATTGCTTTGGGTCCCATGTGATTTTTAAGCTTCCACACTATTTTCAAACTCTAATTTGAGCAATTTAAATATTTACTTGAGATTAAAATTTGAATTTTGGGATCCCATTGTAAATGATTTGAGAATTTTTTTCTTTTATGTAATTTTACAACTTTAGTAATCCTTTGAGGGTTAATCTATTGATTACCTTAATTATGGAGTTAAATATGGTTAAATAAGGGAGAACTTACACGACGCATGTGTTGCACATTACAGCACACGGCCCAACTTTTGACTTAGTATCTTTGATTTCAAAGTTGAATTGGTAGTAATGAATGCATACATGTGTGTTCCACTGTGCATTTCTTGATACGTAAGGATTTTGATGATTTTAAAAATTAAAGTCTAAGGTCCCAAGCTTTTCAAACAAGTTTTCTTGTGTACAATTTGGTAGTTTAAGTGTGGTGACCAATTTAACCTCTTCTTATACCAGATTAGTATCAAGACCTAGTCTAGTATGGGGAGAGGTTACAAGGTTTGATCATGCATTTGAAAATAAAAGAGCACACGATTGTCTATATTGTGACCCTAGTGATAAATATTATGTGATTAGTTTTATATCCATGTGAAAATGAGTTAATAAGTCATTATCTTATGAATACATGCTAATGTGAATGAGAATTGTGATTTAGTGTTTCTTGATCATGCTAAATGAATTGAAAATAATATCCTTGCTACTTGTATTTAAATTGATAAACATGCATTGTATAAGTTAGATAGACTTTAGTTACTAAGTGGTTGTACTCGCCCCACTATCTTCAAGATTACAAAAATTAGCTCAAAAGGATAAGATAGAGGAAAGCAGTCTAAGGCACAAGATTACTATACTATTTGTAGGCCTCCTTTTCTTTTTGAATATTAATATGTATATTCTTACATGATATTGCCAACTAGGGAGAATTCATGTTGTGACTTATTTACACTATGTGTTTTGATAGACTGTATAGTATATTTTAGGCTCTAGAGTATATAATGCATTGATAGTGAGACCTTTAACAGAGCCAAAATACTAGTGTAAGTAAGGATTGTGTAAGATACTTGATTGATGATGATTAATTATTGTAATGTGAGATTAGAGCTCCCCTTCTATTTTTGAGATTAAGAGCTTGATCGAATACCTAAATTTTATTTTTAAAATCATTTTTAATTAATTTGTTACTTTAAAATTAATTATTTTATTTTCAAATATATTTTTTTGATACTTAAATAATGTATAGGATTCAAATATATGATATTTTAGTATAAAATAACCTAAAACTTAAAGAATTAATTAATATTTATCATATTTTATATATTTTGTAAAATAAAAAATTTTATTCGGGTATTCAGGCCAAGCCCAAACCCGATCGAGCTTGGCCTGAATTTTCTCGAGCCTATTCGGGCTATATAAAAATAACATTTTTTCTCAGCCTCGCCCTAACTTTTTTCGGGCGGGTTCAGCTAGCCCATCAGGCTTGGCCCGAATTACAAGCTCTAAGCTTGAGCAATGAAAATGTATTCCATAAGTATTGTAGTGATGTGATGTATTGCACAAGTCTATTTTGATCCATTAAGTGTGGTCTAGGTAGAATTTGTTGCTTTGGCTTGTAGTAGGAGTTTTAGGTAATCAAATCATGTGTAAATGTGAAAAAGAGAGAATTTTGAAATGAGTGTCCAACTTTTGATTGAGAGATAATTTGTTTACGAAACTAAAGTCATCAGCTAGAGCTAGAAGAAAGCTCTCTATAAACACCTAGATCAGATGTTGGACAAAGAAATAGGGAAGGTTGGAAGTTTGCCCAGTTGCTGTCAAATGACAGCAAAATCCACTGTCAAAATCATACATGCACCATGGTGCATTGTGCTTGAGTCGTGGCGCATGCCTCTTTTTTTGCACTAACCTACTGTTTTTAATTTTTAAGCAAATGCCTTGATTCTTTTTAAGATCTCATGCTTCCGCATATTAATCAAACTATGATTTTTCATTTGTAAGGATCCTTTGGGATGTTTTAAAAATATTGAAAACCTTGGATTCTATTTGTGGAATTTGACAAATTTGGTAATTATTATGATGTTTGGAACTTAAGGGGCATTAGTAAGGATAACTTTACTTGTCTAACTCAGAGATTTTACACCATAACCACACAAAAAAAAAAGACTTGATAACAAAGTGAGGAAGAAAATTCATTTATTTTTAAGGGTTAAAGTGCAAAAATACCCACCAAGTGGTTGGCTAGTAGCATCTAGTAACCTAAAGTGAGAAAAAAAGAAAAAATAACCATAATGTTACCAGACATAGTGCAAAAGTGACCAAACTGTTACCTTTGCCAGAATGCCATTGGTTTCCAGTGTTAAATGCTAACTATACTTGCCACATGTCAGCCTTTACTGACGTGGAGTAGAAAAGGGGCAAAAACACTCACAAAATTATCGACCAAGAGCTTTCAATAGTCTAAAGTGAGAAAAAGTAAAAAAATACCCATAACATCACTGAAATTGGTGCAAAAGTAACTAATCTATCAAATTCCTTTAACCATTTAACTGATAACTAAGTAAAAGTTAACCATTTTTTGCTGACATAGACAAAATATTCTTAAGTTAATTTCTACGAAGGTTGATCGATAACATCTCCCACCAATTCTCATTTTTTTGCTAATGTATACCACTCATTTCCTCCTTCCCTCTCTACTCATTTTTCTTGTATGCTGTCGCACCTAGAAAAATGCGACGCGGACAGCGCGTGAGCGGAGGTCTCGGCCTTCGTGGCGAGAACCAAATGAAATGAGGAGTCGCCACCGAGATTTTGAGGCAAATCTCAAGAAACCATTTAAAGGAGGCTAAGGATGATCTGTGAAATCAGAGATTAGGTTCAGAACACAACACAACACTCGTTCGTCAAGAACGGTTACCTGAAGTTTATTGTGCTATATTAATATGGTTTTAAAATTATTTTAATTATCCCTTTTATATTCATATGTTTGATATAAAAAATGATACGAATTAAGTGAGAAATGTTTATTTATTTACGAGGGAGGACTTGACTCAGAATCTGACTCTGAAGCCTACGTACCCTGTGATGGGAATCAAAGTCCACGTAGTTCAGACTTAAAAATTATTAGTGAAAATATTTTTTGAAGAGAAATTAATTAAAAATAATTTACCATTTTGCAAAATAAAATGTTTTCTGAAATTTTGATATGTGTATTTTAAATTGCAAAGAGTAATTAATTTTAATTATTTTCTCAATTTTTGAATTTTTGGAGTAAAGAAAGAAAAGAGTTTAAAATTATTTTTTTATGTTTTATGATTGAGAATTTTAACTGCTATACCTGCAGAACCTTATTAGTTTATACGGTAATGTAGTTGTTCTAAATATCTGTGAAGATTTCAAAATCTCACATAAAAAAATTTATTAATTTAATTTATTATTATTTTTATGTGTTAATAATACATTTAAGTGTGTATATATATATTTTAAAGAAACTTAATTATCATACTACAAGCCTTAGTAGTTTATACGGTAATATGATTATCCAAAATATCTACGAAGATTCCAAAATCTCACACGATAAAGAAATTAAATTTATTTAATTGATTTAATTTAATTAATTATAATATATATATGTTAAAAACTTAATCGTTATATCTGTAAAATCTTATTGATTCATGCGATAATACGATGATCTTAGAAGCCTACAAAGATTTAAAAATCTCACATGGCTAAAAGATATAATCAGTGAATATGGTTACAATTTAAATACATTAATTTGGTTAATTAGTTTTCTTAAATGTGCATTATATTATTATTTACAAAAATCACTTTTACTATAGAGATTAGGAATCATTATATCTGCGAGGACTTATTATTCCACATGATAACGTGATTAATTAAGTCTCTATGAAGATTCTTGAAATCTCACATGAGACTTAAATAAATTATTAATTTAGATTATAAAAAGAGAGTTAATTTTAATGGTGGGTCTTTAGAATCCATATTAACATATAAGTTTTTGCTCTTATATCTGCAAAACCTTAT